>NW_027187378.1:39337910-39383513 GCF_028583685.1 Petaurus breviceps papuanus | reverse complement strand
AAGAAAAAAGAGAGAGAGAGAGAGAGAGAGAGAGAGAGAGAACTGAATAGTTAAGCAAGAAATAGAAAGGATCATGGGAAGTAAAATGGATTATTTTGACTACGTGAAATGAAAATAAAAATTTTGCACAACCAACACTAATGCTGCCAAAATTAGAAGGCAGTTTCAAAACTTTCAAAATTAGAAAGAAAACAGGAAATTGGGAAAAATATTTATAGCAAGTTTCTCTGATAAAGTCCTTGTTTCTCAAATATATTGAAAACTCAGCCAAATTTATAAAAATAAAAGCTATTCTCACATTAATAAATGATCAAAGGATATCAGCAAGCAGTTTTCAGAGCAAGGGATGGCTAGGTGGCACAGTGAATAGGGCACAGGTGCCCTGGAGTCAGGAGGACCTGAGTTCAAATCCAGCCTTAGGCACTTGACACACTTACTAGCTGTGTGACCTTGCATTTTCTAAAATGCAAATTAAAATAACTCCGAGGTACCACCTTACACCTATTAGATTGACTAACATGACGTAAAAGGAAAAAGACAAATGTTTGAGGGGATGTGGAAAAATTGGGACACTACTGTTGGTGGAGTTGTGAACTAGACCAACCATTCTGAAAAACAATTTGGAATTATGCTCAAGGAGCTATAAAGACTGTGCATACCTTTGACCTAGTAATACCACTACTAGGTCTGTATTCCAAAGAGATCAAAGGAAAAAAGAAAAGTACCTTTTTGTACAAAAATCATTTATAGCAGCTCTTTTTTGTGGTGATTAAGAATTGGAAATAGAAAGGAATGGCTGAACAAAAGTTGTGACAGATAATTATTATGCAATACTATTATGCTACAAGAAATTATAGATAGGATGCTCTCTGAAAAACCTGGGAAGACATATAAACTGATACAAAGTAAAATAAACAGAGCCAAGACAATGATCCAAGACAATTCCAAAGGAATCATGATGGAAAATGCTATCTACCTCTGGAGAGAGAGAACTGATTAGTTCATATTGAAGCATAATTTTTTAAACTCTTTTTTTCTTTTTTCTTTTTGATTTGTGTTTCTTTTTGCAACATGGCTGATATAGAAATATCCTTTGCATGACTTCACATGTATAATAGTTATCATATTGCTTGCCTTGTCATGGAGGGAGAAGGGCAGAAGGGAAGGAGAGAATTTGGAACTCAAAAAAATTTTTAGATGAATGTTAGACAATTTTATATGTAATTCAGACATATTTCATAAAACAAATAGAATATATTAAAAATAAAATTTCTGAAAATGTTCTAAATCACTCTTGATTAGAGAAATGCAAATCAAAACAACTGAGTTATCACCTCAAATTGATCAAATTGACTAATATGATGGAAAAGGAGAATGTTAAGTGTTAGATGGGATGTGGGAAAATTGGGACACAAATATCTATTGTTGGTGGAGTTATGAACTGATCCAGCAATTCTGAAGAGCAATTTGGATTTATGCCCAAAGCACAATCAAACTGTGCATACCTTTTGACCCAGAAATACCACTATTAGTTCTGTATTCCAAAGCGATCATAAAAAAGGGAAAAAAGATCTACCTATACAAAAATATTGACAGCATCTTTTTCTGTGGTGGAAAAGATTTGGAAATTGGGGAATGGCTGAACAAGTTGTGGTATATTAATGTAATGTAATACTATTGTGCTATAAGAAATGATGAGCAGGCAGATTTCAGAAAAAACCTGGGAAGACTTACATGAACTAATAATGAATGAAGTGATCAGAACCAGGCAAACATTGTATACAGTAACAACAATAGTGTGTGATGATCTACTATGATAGACTTAGCCATTCTCAGAAATGCAAGGATCTAAGACAATTCCAAAAGACTCATGATGAAAAATGCTATCTGCATCTAGATAAGAAACTATGGAGTTTGAATGCAGATGGAAGCATACTATTTTCATTTTTTTTTTGCTTTCACAGTTTCCCCCTTTTGTTCTGTTTCTTTCACACCATGAATGATGTGGAAATAGGTTTAACATGATTGCACATGTATAACCTTTATCAGATTGCTTGCCATCTTGAGGAATGGGGAGGGGACAGAGGGAAGGAGAAAAATTTGGAACTCAAAATTTTATAAAAACAAATGTTGGAAACTAAAAAAAAACACTTTACATAAATTCAGATCAAAACAAAAATATTTCTGTTAAGAAAAAAAGTAGTATTCCTTTGTTCTATAAAAGCAGTGAATTTTGGTATTAATTATTCTAGCCTATGTAAATTTTTTAAAAATCCCTTTGGAATTATAAACCAGTACTTATTGTTTTATAATTATTAATTTTAATTAATTATTTTTTATAAATAACTAGATGTTAGGATTTATAGGAAGTGATAAAGAGATTATGTTGTCCATTACCTCAATTTTCAGATAAGAAACTAAAAAATTAAACTAAACAATTTGAGGGTATTCTCATAATATAACTTCAAACCATTGCACAGATGGAAGCTTCTCTTTTCCCTACTTCTTGGCAAATTTAACATAGCAAAATTGAGCATGAACTACATATTGTATATTCTATAATATTACATTTTAGGGAAAACACATGGACTGGATTTAAAGAAAAAAAAACCTGATGATCCAATTTATTTTTAGGAGGTCCAATGGTATGAAAGTATTTAGTACCTGTAGTATGGCAGACTTTAAGAATTTTGTATCAACAAAAAAGCCTGAATGTCTTCAGAATCGACCACACTTAGATCCATCTTACAGGACTTCCACTTGTGGGAATGGCATCCTGGAAACTGGTGAAGAATGTGACTGTGGCTCTGACCAAGTGAGTGGTAAACATTAGGATTTAAAAAAAAAAAAAGTAATTTCATGCTGCTTCTCTTTATTCTTCCTGTGGTAACCCCAGTCAGGCAGTAAACATTAATGCCAGACACTGTGCTGGGGATACAAAGATGAAAAAAGACAGTCCCTTCCCTCAAAGAGTTTACAATATAATGGGGGAAGACAATTTACAAAAGGAAGCTGAAACGAGCAGGCATAGTGGGGTGCAGAGGTAACTAATATGGTGGCACAATGGAGGACTCAGTCAGAAAAATCCCAAAGTAGCTCAGGTGAGATGGTGAGAAAAGAAAGGATGTTTGACCTGGGATTTCTCCTTTAATGGAGGTTTGGAGTTCCTAACCCACCTTAGAGACAGAGAGTAGTGATGAGATGGAATCCCAAGGCTGATGGGATCTTATAGAACTTACACGTTCCAAAATAAGCATGGTTCATAGAGAAACATGAAAAATATGAATAGTTCATGTTTATGTATCATTATCGGATAGACAAAATACCCTTCTCCTGCATAGTAAAAGAATCATTAGCCATATTTAACAGATGAAGACATGTAATAAGCCTTTAGTGGCTTTTCACATGGTCATATGGCTTATAGGGGTGGATCCAAACTTGAAACCAAGCCTTTTCTTTCTAATCCAGGCCCTGTTCACAGTGCTCTACTGCCTTTCAGCTTGCCTTGTGGAAAATGTTTGCATTACCTTTTGCCCCTTGCCTGTTAACTTATTTGACAGCCATCTATGTATACAGGGATATAGGGAGTCTGTGAATGCCTCATAACTCTTCCATCTACAATTCCTCAGAGTAGTAGAAGTGAGGCAAAATAACTACAAAAAAGGATCGAAGCTCGAGTGAGCTCAGAAAATTGCAAAAAGTTGCATTTTATAGAATTAATCAGTGAACAAGTAGCTATTAGATACTTACTGTGTACCAGGCACTGGGGATACAAGTATAGAGAATGGAAGAGGCCTTTGTTCACAAGAAGTGTGACATACACCAAGAGCAAGAACCTGTACAAATATGTAAATCATAAACATAAAATCAATAAATACAAATATGGGCAAAGAAGTTAAATACAAGAGAGTTTTGTGGGGGAGGGTGCTAGCAGTTGGGGGATAAAGGAAAGCTTCATGTATAAGATAATTCCTGAGCTGCATATGAAAGGGAGAGGGGAGCTCTACCAAGTAGACATATGGAGGGATTGTGGGCTAGGGCAAAGGCACAAAGATCGAAGATAAGAGTATTGTGAATGATAAACAGAGCAAAGACCAGTTTGGCTGGATCACAGAATTTCGGAGGGGGAATAATGTGTAATGGTACTGAAAAGATAGGTTGAGGCCAGATCATGAAGAGATTTAAAAGCAAAACAGAAGACTGTATTTTATCTGAGGCAATAGGAAGCAAATAGAGTTTACTGAGCAGGGGAATAACTTAAGGAAAATTACTTTGGCAACAGTGTGAGTGGTGACAAATGAGGCAGAGAGGTCAGTTAAGAAGCTATTATATTAATTTAGGTGAGAGATTATGAGGGTGTGAACTATGGTGTTAGCTGTGTGAATGGAAGGAAGGGGACAGGTGTGAGAAATATTGTGAATGTAAAAACAGTAAGACTTGTCAACTGATTAGTGTGTGGGGTGAGGGAGAGTGAGGAATCTGGGATAATATGGGGCTTATGAACCAGAAACACTGATACCTTCAGTAGAAATATCGTAGTTTGGAAGTGGAGGGGGGGGGAGGGAGGGTTTGAAGTAAGTAGGAGTATTGAATTCAGTTTTAGACATGCTGAATTTAAGACATCTTCAGGACATACAGTGTGAAATGTATATGAAGTAATTTGTGATGCAGAATTTATAGTCTTGGAGTTATTTGTACAGAAATGATGGTTAAGCCCATTAGAAACAATGAGATTAGTAATAGAGTACCGAGGGAAAAGAGAAAAGGACCCAGGACAAAACCTAGGGATAATGTGAAAGATAAGTCAGTAAAGGAGAATAAGAAGGAACAATCAGAGAGGTAAGAAGCACCCCAAGAGAAAGTAGAGTCAGGAAAACCCAGAGAGAAGAGAATGTGCTATAAAAGATAGTGGTCAACAATGTCAAATACAGAAGAATTAATAAGAATGAGGACTGAGAAAACCATCAGATCTGACAAGTAAGAAATCATTAGTAACTTTGGAGAGAGGAGTTTCAGATAAATGATGATGATGTTAAAGGTTTAGGGGTTCTGGGACCCCAAAATAGTGACACACCGTGTCCTGCCCAAATGAATTTGACCCAAGCCTTCTTTCAGCCAAAGAAAAACAAACTTTATTAAAAATCCATCATATTGGGTAGATTCTTAAGGAATCTGAGCATTTGTGACACTTGTATTGACAAGCCAGATTGAATCTGAGCACCTTCATGGAGGCAAGATGGATATTGTGTACAGAAAGACTGTGGGAGGGATCTAGGAGTGGCTAAGTAGTTGCCTGGAGTACCTAGAGGTCAGGTGCTAGGAACCAAGAGAATGGAATTTTGATAAGATAAAGGGTAAGAAGTAGTCAGAGGCAATCCAGAGGGAACAGAGATTTGGGCAGTGATAACGAAAGGCTTATGGCCTCAAGGAATGCCAGATCAAATGGGAAGATTTAAGGAGAGGGTTCCCAGAGCTCATCAGTATCAGAAGCCAGAGTGCGAGAGTTGAATAGTGACAAGACTGAAAGTAGAGACAGCAAATGTAGATTATTTAAAAGGATGAGTAGGGTTCAGGGAAATTTTTTGTTTTGTTATTTTTTGGTGAGAAATTATATAGAGAGAGTTATATTCTGGTGAGAAAGACGTGAGTATGTTTGAAGGGAGCGGGAAGGAATCAGTTTATAGTGAGAGGTTGAAGATTTGGCTCGGGTGGAATGGGGGAAGGGATGGTGCTAGAAGATACAATCCATTCAAAAAGAATGGAAGAGATGGAATGAAATATACATGTAGAAGGGTTGGCTTTGACCAGGAAAAGGGCAAACTCTTTAATCAGAGGTTGGGTAAAAGGAATAGAGAGGAGGTAAATAATGTCAAAGGATTTTGAGATGAAGAGTATGAGAGAAAAGGGAACTCATGATAAATGGTCTCAGTTTTTTATTTTAAACAGAGTGAGAGCCAAAGTCCTCAGATGAGAGGGAGGAGAGAGGAAAGGAGTAAGGGACTTCAGGAAGTCAATAAACCTTTAAGTACCTGAGGAAGTAACTATGCTAAGTACAAAAGAAAGGTAAGAGAGTCCTTGCTCTTGAGGCTTTCAAAGTCTAATCAGGAAGACAACATTCAAAAACTATGTACAAACAAGCTTTATGTTGGCTAAGTTGTAAATAATCAATAGTAAAAAGGCACTAGAATTAAGGGAGATTCAGAAAGGCTATTTATAAAAGGTAAGCTTTAAGCTGGAACTTGAAGGAGGCAAAGAAGAAGACAAAGAAAGAAAAACATTCCAGGCATGAGGGATAGCCAGCAAAAATACTTAGAGTTGGGAGATATGGAATGTCTTATTCAAGGAACATCAAGGAAGCCAATGCTACTGGATTTCAGAGTATGAGTGATGGGGTATAAAGTGTAAGAAGATCAGAAAGATAGGTCAGGCTATAAAGAGCTTTGAATTTTAAACAGGATTTTGTATTTGATCTTGGAGGCGAAAAGGCCATTAGAGTTTATTGAGTGTGTGGAGGTGCGAGTAGCATTGATATAGTGAGACATGTTTTAGGAAAATCTATGATAGCTAAGTGGATTGGAGAGGAGAGAAATTTGTGACAGAGCACCCAGCAGTCCTTTGCAGTAGTTCAGGCCATGAGCCAATGAGCACCTGCACCAGGACTATCACAGTGTCAGAGAAGAGAAAGGGACGTATGCAAGAGATGTTATGAAGGTAAAATTGACAGATCTTAGCAATAGATTGGGTATGGAGCTGAGAGTGAAGCATCAAGGATGAAACCTAGGTGTTATTCTAAGCCTGGGTAACTGGGATAATGGTGGTGCCTTCTGTAATATTAGAGGTGTTAGGAAGGGACGAGGGTTTAGAGTGAAAGATGAATTTAGATGTTTTCTGGGCATACAGTTCAATATTTACAATAGGCAATTGAAGATGTGAGATTGTAGGTCAGCAGAGAGGTTAGAATTGGTTAAATATATTCAAGAATAATTAGCATAGAGATGACAATTGAATCCATGGAAGCTGATAAGATGACCAAATTGGAAAAGCTTAGAGGGAGAAGAGAGGAGGGCTCATGATAGAACCTCATGGGACACCCATAGTTACTAGCATAACATGGATAAAGATCCAGCACAGGAGACTGAAAATGAGTGATCATATAGATAGGAGGAGAACCAGGAGAGAGCAGGGTTATGGAAGGATAGAAGTGGGTGACTGGCAGAGACATTGAGAAGGGTGAGGATTAAGGAAAGGTCATTAGATTTGGAAATTAAGAGACCATCAGTAACTTTGGTGAGAGTAGTTTTGGTTCAATGATGTGGTTGGAAGCCAGACTGCAGAGAGTTAAAAAGAAAGAGGAAAGGAAGTGAAAGTACATATTGTAAACAACCTTCTTAAGGAGTTTAATCATAAAAGACAGGAGAAAGATGGGGTAATAGTTAGCAGAAGATCAAATGCCAACAAAGGTTGGCAGAGACATGGGCATGTATATAGGGAGCATGATAGGAAGAGGTTGAAATATCTTTGATAAAGGCATCATTTCTCAGATATATAGAGAAGTGAGTAAAATTTATAAGAATACAAGTTAGTCCCTAATTGATAAATGGTCAAAGGATAGTAGGCAGTTTTCAGACAAAGAAATCAAAGCTATCTGTAGTCAGATTTAAAAAGATATTTTAAATCACTATTGATTAGAGAAATGCAAATTAAAACAACTCTGAGGTGCCACCTCACACCTCTCAGATTGGCTAATATGATAAAGAAGGAAAAATAACTGTTGGAGGGGATATGGGAAAACTGGGACACTAATGTGCTGTTGGTGGAGTTGTGAACTGATCAACCATTGTGGAGAATAATTTAGAACTATGTCCAAAGTGTTATAAAACTATGCATACCCTTTGACCCAGCAACTGCACTTTTAGATCTATATCCTAAGGAGATTTTTGAAAAAGTTTAAAATTTTAAAATAATTTGCAAATAAAATGAATGCTGTCCACCTCAGCAAAAGAACTGATGTTGTCTGAATACACAATCTGTTGCATTTCCTCCTTTTCTTGCTAGAGAAAATCATGAAACCAAAATGATTGGATCCACTATAAGTTTATTTTACATAGCCTCAAGTGGGCCCTCAATGCTGCAAAACAATCCATCTATATCTCCTCAACTAACTAACTATCTCACTTATCAAGAGTGGCTCTCTGAATCTTTTCTTCCCTCCTTATGTCTCCAATGGCTGCCTCTATCCCCATACTCTCAGTTGAAAACTTTGCCTCACATTTCATTGAAAAAAATAAGGCCAGGGATGGCCAGGTAGCACAGCGAGTAAGAGCACCGGCCCCAGAGTCGGGATGATGTGGGATCGAATCTGGGCTCAGACACTTAGCACCCACCCAGAAACACCTGGTCATGTAACCTTGAGCAAGTTACTTAACCCCAATTGCTTTAAAAAAAAAAAAAAGAAAAAAATAAGGCCATTCACTAAGAACTTTTTTCTTCCTCAACTTAAACATTATCCAGACACCTTCTTCCACTACCTTCTCCTTCCACTGTCTCACATGAAGAGGTATCCATTCTCCTTATCAAGTGATCCTTTTACATTCTATCTCCTCTAGAAGATTTCCCTCTCTATCAACCCTACTTTCCTTTTGACAAATATTTATTTTTTTTCTCCAATTACATGGAAAAACAATTTCTAACATATGGGTTCTTTTTTTAAAGTTTTGAGTTTCAAATTCTGTCATTCCTTCCCCTCCCTCCTCCCTGAGATGGTAAGTAATCTGATACAGGTTATACATGTACAATCATTTCCATGTTGTGCAATAAGACTCAAACAAAAAAGGAAGGAAGGAAGGAAAGGAGGAAGGAAGGGAGGGAGGAAGGAAGGAAAGGAGGAAGGAAGGAAGGGTTGGCAGACCACAAAGGACAACTTGCGGCAGGGGAACATTGCTCAGCTGAATCAACTGATTCAATGAGATGTCCTCATTGTATATACTTGTTGAATATCCTCCTATGGCTAAGTAAATTTGCTTTTGTTAACTGTTGAATGATCTACATATAATTGACTCATTTCATTCCAATATCAAACATAAACTACCAGGGGAATGGATTGAGTTAATAATCCCAGACCAGAATACCAGAATAACATGAATTTATATTGAACACAGCACAATTGTGAGGTTAGATATGGCATAGATTTCAGGGCTTGATTAACAATCAGAAAAACTGTATCAAAAACCCCTCTTGGCTAATCAATCACTCACTATTTATGGGACTTTGTCAACATATTTAACTTTCCTGGCCACCAGTATTCTCATCTGCAAATTAAAAGAGCTGGACCAGGTGGTCTTTATACACCTTCCCCCAAAAATTTTGATCCTAAATTTGAGCTAACTTAGATACCATCCATTTTAATCATCTTAGAATTCAGGAAATTGAAGCCCAAGAGAGACTTGCCTGAGATAACATTGCTAATGAAGAGTAGAGACAGAACTAAGATTCACATTGCCTGTGAGCTTCTCACTTTACCCTTGCTATGTTTGTCTAAAAATGAGTACCTCTTTGCATTTTGACCCATTCTCCTATCTCATGTTTATAGTTATTTGCTGGTAAATTACTGGGTCTTTTCCAACTTTTTCAACAACTACCTGGAATTTTGCTTGATATTCCCATATTTGGGAGAACCTCAGAGAGGGAGTTGCACTCCTTGGGGTCTTTTGCATCTATGTGCTTTTTTAAAGTGTGTATTCTCTGCTATTTTGAAACTTCCATTAGTTAGAATACTGATATATTGGCAAATGATTTCAGGCATAGGTGAGAAATGACACTGAAGAAAACAGAACCATGGGGTATGATGATGAATCTGTCATTGTTTAGAATAGTAGTGCCTTCTGATTTAGGAGCATATAAATTAAAATGAAGGAAACCTATTAAACTCCTAGAGTGTATATTGATTTACATAATAGGTGACCAGAAAAATATTAAAGGATTTTCTTCTGATTATTTTATATCTTGAATTAAAAATACGGATCCACATAAAGACCATGAGTGAAATATACACAATGTTTTATTTAAAGTGCAAAGAGGGTGTCATTTTCATGAGTGTATGTGTATTTGTTCCTCTTTTCTCTTTTGATCTTCTCTGTTCTTTTGGAGAAGTCACTTTAAGTAGGCTTGAAATAGTCTCTAGGGTCTTGAATGATTCTCAAGGGTCACAGAGTGTGCTTTTCTATCAGAAGATTTTAGGGAAATTTTATTCTAAATAAACAGAAAACTCTAATTTCAATTGTTTTTGAGTTGTGTGACTTATTAATAATGTGAGTCAGTCCATTTCAAATAAAATAAATGCTTACATTATTGTTTGTACGTGTGATATTCAGATTATCTTTTGTATGTAGTCTTTAAAAACAGTTTTCATCAACATTAAAATATGATATTTTAAACCAAAATTGAATGGGTCAAAACTTTATAATATCTTATTTATTTTCAGAGTTGTATTTTATGTTGTGATATTGCAAATTGTAGACTGAAAAGTGGAGCAGTGTGTGCCCATGGAGAGTGCTGTCAAAACTGTCGGGTAAGACCTGTGTTGTTTCAGTTGATAAATGCCTGCTATCCATGATATTTTAATACTTTTGAGTTCAAATTCCATTTTATTCTGCATTTCTCCCTGCTTTCTCTTTCCCTTGCCTTTATAAGTTTCGTGAAAGAGGTACACAATGTAGAGAACGTGCTGATTTGGACTGTGATCTCCCTGAATATTGTAATGGATCGTCTGAATTCTGTATGCCTGACTTACATGTTCAAGATGGCCATAACTGCCGCTCCAGAACAGCTTACTGCTATAAAGGAAAATGCCCAGATCCAGATGCTCAATGTAGAGAAATATTTGGTCAAGGTAATTATGATAATTATCTATGTTGTCCTGATGACTTAAAAAAACTTCGAGAAATGAATAGATTAAAATCTTAATGTTTGTAAAAAAAACTTTTGAATTCTATTTTTAAAAAATCTGTTAACTTCATTTTAAAATTATAACTAACTTATCTGTAATTTTTAGATTCATCTGCTGGTGCTCCTGAATGTTTTGAAGAACTTAATAGTAAGGCAGATCGGTCTGGACACTGTGGTCGTTCTCCAAGGGGATTCAGACAGTGCCGATATAGGTATTTAAAAAACAAATTTTCCCCCAGTTACATGTAGAGTCAATTTTTAACATTCATTTTTAAAAATCGAGTTCTAAAATCTCTCTCTCTTTCCCTCACTTCCCGTCTCCCTGAGACAGAAAGCAATTTAATATCAGTTAACATGTTCAATCAGGAAAAACACATCACCATATTAGTCATGTTGTAAAAGAAGACACAGACCCAAAGGAAAAAAATGAAAAATAATACAGAAAGTGAAAAGTTAGTATGCTTAGATATTCATTCAGGTTCCATCAGTTCTTTCTCTGGAGGTGAATAGCATTTTTCCACAAAGTCCCATGGAACTGTCTTAGATCATTCTTCTGTTAAGAATAGCTAAGTCGGGTGGCTAGGTGGCACAGTGAGTAAAGCGCTGGCCCTGGAGTCAAGAAGACCCAAGTTCAGTTCCAGCCTCAGACACTTAACACCCACACCCACACAAAAGAAACTAGTCGTGTAACCTTGGGCAAGTTACTTAACCCCAGTTGCCCTCCAAAAGGAAAAAAAAATAGCTAAGTCAAAGTATTACTGTTACAAATGTAAAATGTTCTACTGGTTCTGATTACTTCACTTTGCATCAATTCACACACAGTTTCCACACAATTACAGGTTTTTCTGAAAACATTCTGCTTATCATTTCTTATAACAATAATATTCCATTACAAACATATACCATAACTTGTTCAGGCATTCCCCAATTGAAAATTTCCAATTCTTTGCAACTACAAAAAGAGTTGCTACAAATATATTTGTACAAATAGGTCTTTCCCCTCCCCCATCTTTTTTGATCTCTTTGGGATATGGACTTAGGAGTAGTATTCCTAGATCAAAGAGTATGCACAGTTTTATAACCCTTTGGGTGTAGTTCCAAATTGTTGTCCAGAATAGTTTGATTAGTTTGCAACTCCACAAACAGTGCATCAGTGTCCCAATTTTCCCATATGCCTTCCAACATTTATTATTTTGCTCATCTGTCACATCAGCCAGTCTGATAGGTGTGAGGTAGCACCTCAAAGTTGTTTTAATTTTCATTTCTGTAATCAATAGTGATTTAGAGCATTTTATGACTATAGATAGCTTTGAATTCTTTGTCTGAAAACCGTTCATATCCTTTGACCATTTATCAATTGGGAAATGACTTATATTCTTACAAATTTGACTCAGTTCTCTACATATTTGATAAATGAGGCCTTTATCAGAAATACTTGCTGTAAAAATTATTTTCAAGCCTTTTGCCTTTCTTTTTATCTTGATTGCATTGGTTTCATTTATGCAAAACCTTTTTTAAATTGATATAATAAAAATTGTTCATTTTACATCTAGTAATGCTCTCACTCTCTCTCTCTCTCACAAACATTTGTTCATAAATTCTTCCATTCTCTATAGATTTGAAAGGTAAACTTTCTTGCTCTCCTAATTTGTTTATGCTATTGCCCTTTATATCGAAATCATGTACCCATTTTTGATCTTATCTTGGTATATGGTATAAGATGTTGTTCTATACCTTTTTTCTGCCATTCTGTTTTCCAGTTTTTCCAGCAGTTTTTGTCAAATAGAGAGTTCTTGTCCCCAAAGCCGGGGTCTTTGGGTTTATCGAACACTATAGATAAGTCATTTACTGCTGAGTCTTGTGTACCTAGTCTATTCCACTGATCTTTGAAATAGATGAAAGAAGCGGAGAAACCAGGAAAGAGCATTCAGAGTGAAGGAGAGACCAAAAGTACATATTGCAGAAAGATCAAGAAGGTTGAAGACGGAAAGAAAGTATTTTATACAGTAATTAAGAGATCACCAAAGGTTGAAAAAAATAGTAGCTAGCAAGAGTAGAAGCATTGAATGGAGATAACTTATGCAAGAGTTTGGCTATGAAGGGGAAGAAGGAGATGGGATAGTATTTAGATAGGTAGAAGTGTTGATATAATTTTTTTTCTTGGATTGGAGAAACTTGAACATGTTTATAGTCAGGAGGAAGTCACTGGAGATGGATAGATTGATGAGATGGTGGGTATGTCTCATTTGATATCCTAAACAAACACTGGATAACTATTTGTCAGTTATGTTGCAGGGGGAATTCTTTTTCAGTCACTGGTTGAGTTAGAGGGTCATTAAGACCCCTCCAACTCTGAAATTCTGTGAATCTGTGAAGATGAATGATAGAGGAGAAGTGGTTACTAGAACAAGATTCCAAAGAAGGTAAGAGGGAATGAAGCCAAAGATATACCAAAATGAATTAACATTACCTTTTCCTCTGTGACTAGAGGGAAGGAGAAAGATAATCATGTAGATGATGGCAGAAAGATAGGTATTGAGGAAGATACACTAACTTGATCCAAGTATTCTTTTGTAATAGTTGCTCTAATTTATTTGCTGTGAATGGTGTGATGTGTGTGTATGTGTGTATGTAGTGGGGGTGGAGGTTGTTAGGTTGGAGTCTGAAGGAGAAAATAAAACTTTTGGAACAATGGCTATGGTCAGGAGTGGGGAACCTGTGACCTCAAGGCTACATGTAGCTCTCTAGGTCCTCAAGTGCAGCCCTTTGATTGAATTCAGACTTCACAGGACAAATCCCCTTAATAAAAGGATTTGTTCTGTGAAACTTGGATTCAGTCAAAAGGTCACACCCAAGGACCTAGAAGGCCACATGTGACCTCAAGGCCACAGATTTCCCATTGCTGGCTATGGTTAAGGAATGTAAGAAGTAAGAGTTAAGCCAGACAGAAAGGTGAAAGCAAAATCAGGACAGTAAGGGAGTTTTTGTTCAGTCTTCAGTTGTGTTAGACTCTTTGTGACACTGTGGATTATACTGTTCATGGGGTTTTCTTGGGAGAATGCTGGAGTGGTTTGCCATTTTCTTCTCCAGTGACAGAGGTTAAGTGACTTGCTCAGGGTCACACAGTTAGGAAGTTTCTGAGGTTAAATTTGAACTCGGGTCTCTTCTTACTCTAAGACCATTGCTCTATCCACTATACAACCTAGCTGCCTCATAAAGGAGTTAGGGAAACCTGAAACAGACTTTAGAGACTTTTATATAGTTTATCCTTTTACTTTTCTTCCATTATTTAATATTGGCAATAAAATTGATTTACTCTTTTTAAAGAATCCATTTTTTAGGTCAAAACTTTAAAGAGTATTTTAGTTGTCATAAAGCAAGAATATCGTGATCAAATGCTAAATGGATAATAATTAATTTTCTTCTCCTGATATATTATAGGGACCTCCAATGTGGTAAAGTAATGTGCAAATATACAAGTTCAACACCATTTTTTAATACAAAATCAACTGTTATTTATGTTAATGCAAAAGAACATCTATGTATCACCTTAGACGTCCCAGCAAAAGTTGATTCTAAGGACCCCATGTGGGTGCGTGATGGAATTGTTTGTGGTTATAAAAAGGTAAAAACAATTTATTTTTGTATCTTAAAAAGTGAATCTGACCTTCAAGACAGTTGGAAATTATTTTTTCTGTTATCCAAAACTTTAAACTTAAATTCTGTAAATTTTCTCAGATCCTTAAAGAATAATGTAAGGATTACAATATTTTTTGATGTACATAGGTAGAAGATGTAACAGTTAGTCTAGGATGAGGTGAGGTCATTATGGATTGGAGGTGAGAAGATAATCTTTCTGCTTTTATTGTAACATTGGGGGTAGGTGCAATGGAGTTAGCACTTTTTAATCTTCTCTTCTTTAATTGTTTAAGAATGAGAGATGGAAGTAAAAAAAAAAAGGATGCCTTTAGGGGGATGAACAGTCTTTCTAGTATATATCTCTTTTAATGGAGAGATGTATCCATCCCATAAAGTGATCTCTACTTTTCTAGAGGTGAGCTCCTCATCCTTGACACACGCTTGTCCTTGGCCATGTGCATCCCTACCATCTTGACTTAGGGCTGATTTACAATTATCTAGATAACTGAAGGTATCCATAGATTTACATAGTTCTTTTGGTCCTAATTTTCTTTAATCATATTTTGATACTAGGTAAAGTTTGGGTTCAGAATTGTCATTCCATGCAATATGTCTTTCTATTACCCAAGAAGTATGATAGATAGACCTATGACCACTTCCAAGACAAAGAAACAAAAAGATATTTAGAAAAGCCCAGCTAATCTCTTCATATTTGTCCTTCCCATTGCTTCTATATAACTACCAAGGGCCAATTGATTCATTAAATGCACCACTCACATTCATTATTATGACTTCATCATGTCGTTCATGAGCACTTAATAAGCCACCTACTGACAGGAGATGCTCCTAAAATGCCTCCTTTACCTGAGAAACCTTGGGTTCAAAGAACCTTCTCCCTGCCCCCCTTATAGGAGGAGAAAGACCTTTGAAGCTTCCTACCTTCTCCAGGCAATGTTTGATCCAAAAAAATACACCCAACTGTGAGATCCTAAAGATAAGGGCTTTCTTTATAGCCTTGTCCAGAGCTAGTTGGTGTCTCTGGAACCCCTCATTCCCTTCCCTTTTCATATGTCCATTTGAAAGAACATATAGCCCCCCCCCATAGACATACTAATTAATGTTAATACATCTTTATAGTCCCACACTCCCTTCAGAAATATTCATCAATGAATGAGGGAGATCATTGTGAAAGAAGAAGCACTGGATTTCACAACAGATTTGACCTGGGCTAACCTGTGCTCTGCTATTCTCTCATAGCTTGCTAGTCTCTCACTCTGAACCCCAAATTTTTCATCTTAAAAATGAGTTGGTTATAGCAGACACTCTCCAAATTTCCTTTCTTCTCCATGTCCATGATCTTATTAACTAACCCTCCCCCATTCTATTCAACCTCTAGGATAATTTTCTGTCCACTTAATGAACTTTTCAGCCTCTCTTTTTTTTTTTTTTTTATGAAGCCTCAGGAAAGTTGAGACTTTTAAAGGGGAATTGCTTCATCTTTTCGGTGTATTCCCCAGTAAGAATGTGTTTATAGATTTCTTCATTTCTCTTTGTATTTTTCTTTCATCTATTTTTCCTTCATCTATGACACCACCTTTAAAAAAATTCAGTTCTTCCTTCTTCTTCCTTCATCCTTGGCTCTGAGTCCATTTTCATTCTTTGATTCTTCGATTTTGTGATATCCCCCTAAATCTTCACTCTTCTAGCTTAAACATCCCTAATTCTTTTACCAGCCTTATATACATCTACTTGAGGCCCTTGATCATTCTGGTCACTCTGTCCTGTTCCTTTTTCAGTTCATCAATAACCTTTTCTCAATATGTAGCATACAGATATTATCAAATAAGGGCAGAGTACAGAAAGCCATTTATTCTGGACACTATGCCCAAGATCAAATTAGCTGTCTCGATTTCTTTGGGTTTTGGTACATAACATATTAAATATCTTACCTAGCTTTGTGTTGTCTATACATTTTGTAAACATGATGTGTACATGCTTATTTTTTTTTCTGGTTGCTTCCTTCACCAGATGATCATTAATTATCTCTGGAATTTTACCAGTAAAAGTCAAGATCCATTGCCTATAGTCTTGAGATGCCATTGTCTTACTCCTCTTTGGAAATTGGGACAACTATCTTACCTTCTTCCATCCTACATCTCATTCTTCATGATAATCCAAAGATCACTGACAGTGACTCAATAATCACATAAGTTAATTCTTCTGGGAGTTGGGATGAAGTTCATCTGGGCCTTTGAATTTAATTCATTAAGGTTAGCTAATCATACTTACTATCTCCCTACTTATCCTAGGTTTTAACTCACTATTAGTTATTTTAGGTATTTCTTTTTTAGTTTAAAGATTTTCCTCCTTAGTTAAAAAAATAGAGATAAAATAGATTTGAATAGTTCTATCACCTCTCCATCATCATTTGTTATTATCTACCAAGCAACAGTACTAATTCATAAAAAGCACTGTTTGTATGTCTTTACCATTCCTTGCTGACCTTAGCTTATTCTGAGCTTAAACATTTCTGCTTTTGTTCTTAGAGGACCTTGTCCAATGTAACATTTAAAAAATTGTATTTAACTCTTTTCTTAAATATTTATTAATGTCTTTTTAAAATATTACCTTCATTTCCAAATATGTCCCTTTCCATCCTCTGCCCATTGAACCATCCCTTCTAACAAAGAATAAAAAGCCCAGTAAAACTAACAAACATATAAACTGAGTCTGACAGCATAAATAGTTTTTCATATCCATAGTCCTCCACTTCTACAAAGAAGGGAAAAAAGATGGACCTTTTTCCTTTGGGTGTGATCATAATTGCTAGCCTTATATAGCACTCAGTTTCACTTTTTATGTTCATTCCATTTGCATTATTGTAGGAACTGTGGATATTACTTTGCAGCAACAATGCATAAAGCTTTGGAATTTAAGTCAGGAAGACTCAAGTTTAAATCCAACCTCAGACACTTACTAGCTATGTGACCCTCAACAAGTTCTTTCACCTTCTCACCCTCAGTTTCCTCATTTGTACATTTTAATGAATAATAGCATCTACCTCCCAGAGTTGTTACATTAATTGATAAGATAGTATTTATAAAGTAAATTGCAACCTTAGAGTGCTGTATAAATGCTAGTTATTATCATTGTTGCTATCATTATTTTGCTAGTTGTGATTCTTTCATTTGCATCAGCTAATGTTTTTCTGTGCTTTGTTGAATTCTTCATATTCATATTTTCTTATAGAGCATTATAATTATGTCCCACAATTTATGTAACCATTCCCCAATGAAAAGCACGCTGTTTTCGGGTCTTGGCTACTACAAAAAGTATTTCTCTAAGTATTTTAGCATATAGGCAACCATCTCCTTGCCCTTGCCATCTTTGACCTCCTTGGGATATATGCATAGCAGTGGGATCCCTGAATCAACGGGTATAGATATTTAGTCAATTTCTTAGCATAATTTCAAATTACTTTCTAGAATATTTGAACAGATTTTTATCTCCACCAACAGTATATTAGCATGCCACAGCCCCTCCAACATTGACTGTTCTTATCTTAGTCAATTTGCTAGGTTTATCGAACCTCAGAGATAGTTCGATTTGCATTTTTAAGTTGTTTTTTATTTTATCTTTTATGTGGTTGTTAAGAGTTTACAAATCTTATTTTGAGAACTGCTTTGTTCATAGCCTTTGACTACATATACAATGGAAAATGACTCTTGGTCTTATGTATTTGTTTTAGCTCCCTTTCTGTCAGACTATTAGAAGAGATATTTGATACAAAGATACCTCCTGCCATCATAGCATCCCTACTTTTCTTAATTACATTGTTTTTGTAATGGGCAACAGCTTAAATTCCATGCAATTAAAAGTATCCATTTTATCTTTTGTAATTGTTTCTATTCCTTTGTTGTTGTTATTAAGAACTACTGTTCTAGCACTAGCTGTGAAAGGTACCTGATCTGGTTCTTTTCAAAAGAAAGCAAACAACCTTTAATGGTGTGACCTTTCATATTTAGATCACTTATTCATGTTGAGTTTATTGTTGTACATGGTATAGGATGTTAGTATACCAAACTGCTTTCTAGTGTTCCTATAGTTGTCAAATAGGGGATTCTTCCATAAGCAATTTACATTCTCATGTTCATTGAACACTTGATTATTGAATGCAATTATTTCTGATTCTTCTTTATCTGATTTCCTCTATTAATCTACACTTCAGTTTTTAAGCCAGTAACAAGTAGTTTTGATGATTATTTCTTTGTAATAAACTTCAAAGCCTTAATCTTGAAGGAACAGTGTTAGAAGTGACAGGACGGTGCACTCAAGGTATGACAGACAGCCAAAATAAAGGTATAGAGACAGGGGATGGAATATCATGTTTGAAGAACTACAGGAAGACCATTGTTACTACATTGTAAAATGCATAGAGAGGATTAAAGTATAAAATTACTGGAAAGGCAAGAGAGAGGCAAGATTATAAATAGGTTTAAATGATAAACAGTTGTTTACATTTGATATTGGAAGTAATAGGAAGCCACTGGAGCCCATTGAGCAGGGGGATGATATGATCAAGCTTATGCTTCAGAAAAATTGCAGTGACAGCTGAGTGGAGGATGAATTGGATTTAGGAGAGACAATGCAGGGAGACCAGTAAAAGGCCATTGCAATTGTCAAGGTAAGAGGTGGGAAGTGGCTGTTTAAATGGAGAGAAGAAAACATATATGAGAGATGTTGTAAATGTATTAATGATAAGACTTGGCAGCAAATTAGATTTGCTGGAAAAAAAGAGTGAGCAGTTGAAGATAATGAAAAAAAGCTTCATGCAGAAAATGATCCCTGGCCTTCATCTTAAAGGAAAAGGATTCTGAGAGACAGAGGTAATGAGGAAATGTATTCCAGACATGGGGGACAGCCAGTGCAAAGGCATAGAGATGGAAGATGGAGTGACATGTGTAAGGAACAGAGAGAAGGCCAGTTTGTCTGGATCATAGTGTGAGGGAGGGAGGGTAATATCCAGTGAGCCTGTAAAGATAAGTTGAGGCCAGGTTTTGTTGGGTGAAAACAGAAGAAGAGTTTATATTTTATTCTAGATACAATAGAAAACCTCTGGGATTGATGATGAGAGTCAAGAATGGTGGTACATTCAACAGAAACAAAGAAGTCTGAAACAGAAGAAGGTTTAAACGGAAAGATTTTGAGTCCAGTGGAGTCCAGTAGAAAATCCATCTTGAAATGTCCAATAGGCAGCTGGCAATGTAGGACTGAAGCTCAGGGGAGAGACTAGAGCTGGATATTTGGATTTGGAAGTCATTTGTATAGAGTCAACCAACACTTAAACCCTTAGGAGTTTAAATGGTTACCAAGAAAGTAAATATGAAGAAGGAAGGGAAGAGAGCCTTGCATGTGGCCTTAAGGCACACTCATAGTAAAGGGTCATCATATGGATGATCAAACCAGCAAAGGAGACAGAAATAACAAATAGAAACATAGGAAGCAACCAAGGAGAAAGTAGTTCATGCATCCCAAAGGAGAGTAGTGTAGGAAAGTCAGAGAGGGAGTGAGCATTCTGGAGGAAAGGATTTTCTGCAGTGACTGAGAAAGCTGAGGTCTGAGAAAAGGCTTTCAAATTTGGCATATAAGAGATCATTGTTAACTTTGGAGAAAGCACTGAGTATAGACAGCCTTTTCAAGGAATTTGTATGAGAAAGTGAGGTAAGATAGAGGATGATATGATAGCTTAAGAAAGGTGAAGGTAGGGTTCAATGAGGGTATATATGCAAGGGGACTAGAAAAGAGCTGAAAAAGTTGTAAACAAAGTAAAAGAACAAGCAAGGCACCTGGTGGTGTAGTGGAGAGAATGCTGGGCTTGGAGTCAGGAAGGTGTGACTTCAGATCTGGCCTAACTAGCTCAAGCTAGCTGTGTGACTCTGGGCAAATAATTTTACCTTTGCCTGACTCAGCTTCCTCATCTATAAAATGAGGATGATAACGACAGTACCTACCTCCCAATGTTGTTGTGAGAATCAATGATATTTGCAATCAACACTTATATTTGTAAAGCACTTTGCAAACCTTAAAGTGCTATAGAAGGTAATGGCTATTATAATTATTGTTATTATAATCTTTATTTCCTTTACAATAATTATCAACCAAGGAGCCTCAGCCTCACAAGAGGCTGGCCCTCTATGCTATCAATAATGGTACCTTCTCCACTTGCTTATTTTCAAGTTTTTATGCTATTTTCTTGCCTTTCCTGTTTTATTCCAATCACTTAATCTTTTAAATATCCAAACAACCTTTAAATTGTAAGTGCTTCTTTCAGAATTACTTTCAATTTATCTCTCACTTCATTTAATTTTTAGGTTTGTTTGAACCGGCATTGTGTAGATCTTGGTGCCCTGGGATTTGACTGTCATATTAGAAAATGCATGGGGCGTGGGGTAAGTGAGAGTGGCGTGGAGGTATTTTTGTAAATTATGCATGCATGAGAATTGGATTCAGCACATCTTGCTATGATAATAGTGTTATTAATGAGGATGCTCCATGTTTCTAAATGTTTCCCTTATAAAAAGGTAGATAAGGTACATTCTTTTTCTGATAATCTCAGCATCACCATCACATTCCCACTTGGTTTCAGGTTTGCAATAATCTAAAACACTGTCACTGTGAAGATGGGTGGCTCCCTCCAAACTGTACCATTCCAACCTCTGGACTAGGAGGAAGTATTGACAGTGGAATACATTCAAAATCTGGTAAGTAGTCACAGCTTTCACATTTACAACTCTATTAAGAGTATAATAGTATATTGTACTTTTTTTAACCAAAGACATTATGGTAATAAATTTTGCTTTTACCAGTTTAATGGGCATAAAGTTGAATTTAAGAATTGCTTTAATTTGCATTTTAAAAAATTTGTGCTTTAAAAAAACTATATTTTACTTTTCTTGAGGACCATCTATTTGTCAACCATTCTGCTCTGGGGTCTTAAGATAGAAAGACAAAGAAAGCGTCACTCTTGTTTGATCTAAATTTGGCATTTTCTGATAATATTAAAAAAAAAAGTATAGTGGACAAAGGACAGTGAGAATGCAGGGCTACTTTTTGTTATGCTGTAACCTGGTCTTCACATTGATTCTGGCTTCAAGTGATTATTTTTTTTTTGTTATTAGTATATATTATTTGCTGGTGTCTTTTTTCTCTCATTTTATTTTCTCAACTACTGACAAAGATGTTTTGACTTTCATTTAAAAAAAAGATTTTGAATCCCAAATTCTCTACCTCCTTTCCTCCTCTTTTCCCTCCCTGAGAAGGCAAGCAATTTGATGGAGATTATATATGTGCAGTCATGCAAAATATATTTCCATATTAGCCATGTTGCCAAAAAAATGCAGACCAAAAAGTAAAATAGAGAAAGTAAAAGAAAAGTATGCTTTGATCTTCATAATTTTGATTCCAAATGTATTGCTGAAAATAGCTTAGTCATTAAGAGTTGATCATTGTATGATATTGCTGTTACTAAGTACAATGCTCTGCTGCTTACTTCATTTTGTATCAGTTCGTATGTCTTCCCAGGTTTTTCTGAAAGCATCCTACTTGTCATTTTTTTCTTTTTTTTTTTTTTTTGCTTTTTGGAGGGCAACTGGGGTTAAGTAACTTGCCCAAGGTTACACAGCTAGTATTTTTGTGTGGGTGTTAAGTGTCTGAGGCCGGAACCGAACTCCGGTCCTCCTGACTCTAGGGCCGATGCTCTACTCACTTCGCCATCTGGCAGCCCCACTAATTGTCATTTCTTATAGCAAAATACTATTCCAGTATAACACAGCTTGTTTGGCCAATTTGCAATTTATGGGCATCCCTTCAATTTCCAATACTTTGCTGCCACAACAAGAACTGCTATATTTTTGTACATATTTTTTGTACATGCCTTTCCTTTTTCTTTGATCTCTTTGGAATATAGATCTAGTAGTGATATTGCTGGGTCAAAGCAAATGCATACTTTTATAGACCTTTGGGCATAGTTCCAAAGTGCTCTCTAGAATGATTGGATCAGTTCACAACTCCACCAAACTATAGATATCCCAATTTTCCCACATCCTCTCCAAAATTTGTCATTTTACTTTTTCTGTCATATTAGCCAATCCGAAAGGTTTGAGGTGGTACCTTACAGTTGTTTTAATTTGCATTTCTCTAATCAGTAGTTATTTAGAGCATTTTATATAACTACAGATAGCTTTGATTTTTAATTCCGAAATCTACCTGTTAATATCATTGACCATTTATCAATTAGGGGAATGACTCAAATTCTTATAAATTTAATTCAGCTCTCTATATATTTGAGAAATAAAACCTGTATTACCTGATATCACCCCTTATATCTGAATCATATGCCCATTTTGACCTTATCTTGGTATACATGTGTGAGATGTTGGTCTATACCTAGTTTCTGTCAAACAGCTTTCCAGTTTTCCCAGCAATTTTTGTCAAATAGTGAATTATTGTTCCAAAAGCTCCTTGAGTTCTTTGGGTTTATCAAACACTAGATTATTACAATCATTCATTACTGTGTATTTTGTACCTAATCTATTCCACTGATTGACCACTCTATTTCTTAGTTAGTATCAGATTATTTTGAGGATTACCACCTTATAATACAGTTTGAGATCTGGCACTCCTTGGCCACTTTTTTTCACATTTTTTTTTCATAGATTTCCTTTGATATTTTTGACCTTTTCTTCTTCCAGGTGAATTTTATTATTTTTTTCTATCTCCATAAAATAAATTTTGGTAGTTTGATTTGTATAGCACTGAATAAGTAAATTAATTTAGGTAGAATTGTCATTTTCATTATGGCCTACCCATGAGCAGAAAATAATTTCTCCAATTATTTAGATATGACTATTAATGTGAAAATTGCTTTATAACTGCATTCATACAGTTCCTGAGTTTGTTCTGCAGGTAGACTCCCAAGAGTTTTGTATTGTCTGCAGTTATTTTAAATGAAATTTCTCTTTCTAACTCTTCTTGTTTTACTTTGTTGGTAATATGCAAAAATGCTGATGATTTGTGTGGATTTATTTTATATCCTACAACTTTACTGAAGTGGTTATTTCCACTAGTTTTTCAGTTGATTCTCTAGGGTACTCTAAGTATACCATCTTATCATCTGCAAAGAGTGATAGTTTTGTTTCCTATTCTAATTTGTTGCCTATTCTAATTCTTTCTTCTTTTTCTTCTCTAATTGTTATAGTTAACATCTTAGTACAATATTGAATAACAGGAGAATTGAATAATTGGCATCCTTGCTTCACCCTTGATATTATTGGGAAGAATTCCAGCTTATCCCCATTACAGATAATACTTATTGATGGTTTTTATTTCATCTGAAAACTGATCATACCATCATATCTTTTGATCATTTATCAATTGGAGAATGGCTCTTATTTTATAAATTTGACTCAGCTCTCTATATGTTTGTGAAATGAGACCTTTATCAAAGAAACCTCAGCACTTTTTCACAGTTATTATTGCTAACTGTATTTACCTCCATCCTATTCCACCATTTATTCTCTTCTCTCTCTCTCCTTTTACTCTATCCCTCCTCAAAAGTGTTTTGCTTCTGGCTACCTCCTTCCCCAGTCTTCCCTCCCTTCTATCACCCACCTCCACTTCTCTTGTCTCCTCCTCCTATTTTCCTATAGGGTAAGATAGATTTGTATTCCCAATTGAGTGTGTATATTATTCCCTCTTAGAGCCAATTCTGATGACAGTAAGATTCACTCAGTCCCCCTCTTTCCTCCCCTCTTCCCCTTCATTTTAAAAAACCTTTTCTTGCCTCTTTAATGTGAGATAATTTGCTCCATTCTACCTCTCCCTTTCTCTTTCTCCTAGGAATTCTCTCACCCCTTAATTTTAATTTTTAGATATCATCCCTTCATATTCAACTTATGTCTGTCTATATATACTCTGTCTACATATACCCCTTCTAACTGTCTATATGTACTGTGTATATATACTCCTTCTAACTACCCCAATAATGACAAAGGTCTTTATGAGTTACAAATATCATCTTCCCATTTAGAAATGTCAGCAGTTTAGCCTTATTAAGTCCCTTATGATTTTCCTTTCCTGTTTACCTTTTCATACTTCTCTTGGGTCTTGTATTTGAAAGTCAGATTTTCTATTCAGCATTGGTCTTTTCATCAAGAATGCTTAAAAGTGGGGTGGCTAGGTGGCGCAGTGAATAAGAGCTCTGGCCCTGGAGTTGGGAGGACCTAGGATTGGTTCCAGCCTTAGATACTTAACACCCACACCCACACACACAAAACTGGCTATGTAACCTTGAGCAAGTTACTTAACCCCAATTGCTTAAAAAAAATGCTTAAAAGTTCTCTATCTCATTGAATATCCATTTTTTCTCCTTATGGATTATACTCAGTTTTCCTGGGTATCATCCTAGCTGTTTTGGTTTCATCCTAGTTCCTTTACTCTCCAGAATATCATATTCCAAACCCTGTGATTCTTTAATGTGGAATCTGCTAAATCTTGTGTTATCCTGATTGTGGCTTCACAGTGCTGGAATTGTTTCTTTCTGGCTGCTTGCAATATTTTCTATTTGACCTGGGAACTCTAGAATTTGGCTATAATATTCCTGGGAGCTTTCATTTTTTAATCTCTTTCAGGAGGTGATCAGTGGATTCTTTCAATTTCTATTTTACCATCTGGTTCTAGAACATCAGGGCGATTTTCCTTGATGATTTCTTGAAAAAGATGTCTAGGCTGTTAGTTTTGTTTTTTTTATCATGGCTTTCAGGAAATCCAATAATTTTTTAATTCTCTCTCCTTGACCTGTTTTCCAAGTTAGTTGTTTTTCCAATGAGATATTTCATAGTCTTCTATTTTTTACTCTTTTGGTTTTGTTTTATTCTTTCTTGATTTCTCATAAAGTCATTAGCTTCCATTTGCTCCATTCTAATTTTTAAGGAATTATTTTCTTCAGCGAACTTTTATACTTTTCCATTTGGCCAGTTCTACTTTTTAGTAGAACTCATTGTCTTTTTGAACATCTTTTACCATTTTGCCTAGTCTATTTTTTAAGGTGTTCTTTTCTTCAGTATTTTTTGTGTCTCCATTACCAAAGTGTTGACTCTTTTTTCATGATTTTCTTGAATCCCTCTCATTTCTCTTCCCAATTTTTCTTCTACTTCTCTTACTTGATTTTCAAAATCCTTTTTGAGCTCTTACATGACCTGAGACCAATTTATATTTTTCTTGAAGGCTTTGGATCTAGGAGCTTTGACTTTGTTGTCTTCTTCTGCATGTGTGTTTTGATCTTCCTTGTTACCATAGTAACTTTCTATAGTCAGAGTTTTTTTTTCTGTTGTTTCCTTATTTTACCAGCCTAGTACTTGACTTTTAACTCTTTGTTAAAGTAGGGCTCTGCTTCCAGGGTGTAGGGTGTGCTGTCCCAAGCTTCAGGTGTTCTGTGCAGCTATTTTCAGAGATGACTTCTAGGGACCTGTACATTTTCCATTTTTCCAAGGTGGCATGATGAGAGGTGTTTACTCCTCTCCTGAGCTGTGTCTGGTCTCTGAGTGACCACAAGCAATCTTTTCTGTCCTGGAACTGTGAAGAGGGTCCCTCCTTCACTCTGGCCACAAGCTCTGGTATGCTAGTACTCCTCTTCACCCTGGGAGTGCTACCTAGGACTGCAGCACAGATCCAAGTATGGGCAAAGCAACAGAGATCTGCTTTGGTGCTAGCACAAAGATCCCTGTAATCTCCTTCTGACCAGTTGTTCTACCCCCTTACTCTCTGTGGGCTGAAAGCTTTGGAAGCAGCTACTGCCACTGCTGATTCAGTGGCTACCAAGGCCTGCTCCTCTTCTGATGTGGCTGTGGCTATGCTGGTGTGACCTGTGCCTGTGCTGTGGCCCAGCCTCACCCAGGTATTTCAGACCTTTCCTGCCAAACTTCTAAGTTGTCTTGAGTTAGATATTTGTTTTACTCCATCTTTTTGTGCATTCTGCTGCTCTGTAATTTGTCTAGAGACATTTTTAAAAAGGTATTTGGATGGGTTTGGGGGAGAACTCTGGCAAGTCCCATCCTTTACTCTGCTACCTTGGCTCTGCCTCCCCATTATGCCTTTCTTTTTTTCTTTTTTTTTGGAGGGGCAATTGGGGTTAAGTGACTTGCCCAAGGTCACACGATTAGCAAGTGTTAAGTGTCTGAGGTCAGATTTGAACTTAGGTCCTCCTGACTCCAGGGCCGGTGCTCTATTTACTGTGCCACCTAGCCACCCCTATTATGCCTTTCTTAATGTAGCTTGAGTTTACATTAACTTTCTTGGATGCTATATTGTACTGTTGACCTAAATTGACTTTTAAGTCTACCAAAAACGCACTCCCTTTTGGGTAACTTGCACTTGAATGCCCATTGTACATTCAAACTCAATACATGTGTCCCACTGAATTTTTTCATGTTATAAATGGCCTAGTACCCTAGCCCGTCAGCATCTTTCTGAATGATGATTCCCACTCCCTTGATATCATCCTATATGTCTTTTTCCTTTCATTGTTAAATTCCTAGAAATAACAGTCAGTATTCACTGCCTCTTCTTCCTCAACTCTTTATGGTCTGACTCCTACTAATGTATGGAAATTGCTCTTGCTAAGGTCACAAATGACTTCTTAATCCTTAAAATGTTTTCCAGTCCTCATTCTCCTTGACCTTTCTGGATCTGTCAACATTACTAAGCACCTCATTCCTCCTGGATACTCTATATTCCACTGGCTTCCATGACACTGCCTCTCACCTCATTTTCCTACATACATGACTATTTCTTCTTGGTCTTCTTCACTGGTTTATTGTCTTCTTTCTACTTCATAAATATCCTAGGTCATAGTCCTTTTTATTTACATTCTCTTCTTGATCATCTCATGCTATTTTATGCATTCATCATCTCTAAACAAATGACTTTAAAATCTACATTTGTAGTCCAAATTTTACCATAAAAGTATAATTTTGTATTTTCAACTTCCCTTTATACATTTCCCATTGGATATATAGCCAATACTTCAAATTCTGTATTCTAAAATTAAATCACCATCTACTACAAAATTCACCTTTCCATCCAACTTTCCTATTTTTCTTTTTGTAGTACCATTACGCTCCTAGGAACCCAGATTCAAAAACTTCAAAGTCATCCTTGATTGTTCCCTTCCTCTTCCCCACACCATCCATTCTATTGATAAGTGCTACTTATTATCCCACAATATGTCTCAAATCTATGTTCTCCTGTCTGATAATATGACTATCACTTTAGTTCAGGCCCTCATCACCTCCTACCTAGGTCTATTGTAATAGCCTTCCAACTCTTCTTGCTTCCTCTCCAGTGTATCTTCCTTCTAATCCTTCTCATGGCTGCCAAAATTGCATTCCTCAGGCATGAGTCTGACCAAGTCTTAGTCCTCTTTAAAAATATTCGGTAGCTCCCTGTTGCCTATAAGTTAAAATATAAATTCTTTTTCCTGGTATTTAGACTTTCATATATTCTACCTTCCAGTCAAACTGGATAACAACAACACACAAACAAACAACAACTATCATTTACATAGATATCGTTTCATTTTATCCTCATTATAACCCTGGGAAGTAAGTGCTATTTTCATCTTCATTTTACAAATGAATAAACTGAGGCTGAAAGAGGTTAAGTGACTTGTCCAGGGACACACAATTAGTAAGTGAACTTAGGTCTTCCTGACTCCAGATCCTTCTCTCTATACACTGAGCCACCTATATGCCTGGACTAATAGCTTTTTCCTCAATTTAACATGGCTCGGTGAATTCTTGCATAGGCTATGTCCCATACCTTGTAGACTCTTGATTTTCATCTCTCCCTTTCAAAACCCTTCTCTTCATTCAAAAATCAACTCAAGGGCCATCTCCTCCTTGAAGCTTTTCATAATCCTTGCAACCCAAAATATTTGTGCCCCCCTTTACTTTTCCTAGAGAATTTTTTTTGAATCTCCCCTTTCTAACCATACTTGTATTATACATATCTATGTATAATTGTGTATTTTCTGTTTGAATGTAAATTCCTTGAGAGAAGGAATTATATCACTTTTTATCTTTACCCATGTAGAGAGCCTTAATCTTTGTTGAAATTAAATTAAATGCCATGGATTGAGTCTCCTTTGATAAGATAGTTAACAATCTCTCATGATATTATTTTGGACAAGAGGGAAAGATGATAACAAATGATAATATAGTTATGTGAATTCAGAATTCATTTAATTGCCAGACCCAGATTACTGATAAATAGAACTTGGAACCCCTAGTGAAGTATCCTAGGAATCTGCCATTGTCCCTTTTTTCTTCAATAATTTTATCAATGACTTAGATGAAGGTGCAGAAGACCTACTTACCAAGTCACAAATGACACAAAGCTTGGACAGATAATTAACATGCTGTTTAATATTTTGGCAAATTAAAATGAATCTAACAAGATAAAATTGAATAGGCACAAACACAGTACACTTAGGTTTAAAGAATCAGTTCCACAAATACAGGATGGGGGAGCCATGCAATTGGTGACTAATATCTGGGAGATTTTAATGTGAATCAATGGTGTGACATGGCACCCTAAAAAAGTTAACCTGATCTTCAGCATCATTTTGGGCAAGAGTGGTAATCCTGTTCTTCTCTTCCCTGAGCAGAAAACACCTCTGGTCATGCATCTGACATCCTTTTCCTTGTCCATACAGGCAGCTTTTCCAGCTTGCTAATACTCTCCCACCATAACTTTAAAGAATTTGAGTCACTTTCACTTCACAATGATATATCAGAGTAAAACTTTAGGAGAGATTAATATATATTGTCTTGTATATATGTGTACATTATATGTAGAATATCTAATAGTGTTTACATTGAATTTATCTACATAAATAAATTAATGATGCATCATCAATCACAATATAGTTTAAAACTTTCCAGTTTCATAGGCAAATACATTTCATTATGGTTGATATCTGCTTTTATTTTTTAATTTTTTCCCCTAGATTTACTTGCAATGTCTTCAGGTTACAGATCTAAAAACTGGGGCATCATAATTGGCTTTCCTGTAGCAGTTATTTTTACAATAGCTATCATTTTAGCAATAATATTTTTTTGCCACGGAAAAAAATGTATACCTCAGGATGCATCAAGTGATGAGTAACTTTATTTTTTCATTGAAAATTTATGAAATATTACTAACACTTTAATATACAAATTCCTTGTACTTGTCACTGTTACTAATAGAGAACTAAACTTTGCTTTTGTTTAGACAATTTATAGTTAACATCTCAGCTGAGACTGGTTTCTTTTATTTTGGGTGGAGGATAGTTACCAAGCAATCATGAAACATTTCAGGTTTTTTTGGGATTACGTAATTTGCCCAAGGTTACAGGGCTAGTTTTTTTGTGTGGGTGTTAAGTGTCTGAGGCCAGAACCAAACTCATGTCCTCCTGACTCCTTTACTCACTTTGCCACCTAGCTGCCCCCATTTCAGTATTTTTATCCTGATTCTCTTCTGACTTTTTTCTCTAGTAAAGTTATGTGGCACCAAAATTCTTTCCCATTGAGAACTGATGTGTTTGCCTGGGTTCTCAAAAGCAGTGACATGAGATACAAGTTCTGGCAGATTCTCCCATGTTAGAAAGACTTTGAGTATAACCTTCATAGATTATGTTTCCTTTCAGATCATAAGCTTATCTAGCTACAGAAAGGCTCATCTCCAATAAGTTGATCAATAGATCCAAGGAAAGACTGAAGATTAGTGAGAGTCTGTATAGAGACGGGGCAATTTATTGGAGAAGACAGGATGGGATGAGACCAAGGGTGCATGTAGAATGGTTTGTTTAGGAAATGGGAAGAGCTACCTCCTTTTTTTTTTTTTTTGCTTCTTGGAGAGGGGAAGGCAGGGCAATTGGGGTTGTGACTTGCCCAAGTTCACATGGCTAGTAAGTGTTAAGTGTCTGAGGCTGGATTTGAACTCAGGTCCTTCTGACTCCAGGGCTGGTGCTGTATTCACTGTGCCACCTAGCCACCCCAAAGAGCTACTTTCTAAAGCAAGACAGGTATGGAAGAAAGTGGGGGACTACATCTGAGTGACATGAAATAAGGAGTAATGGAGTTGGGGGAGCTCTTGGCAAATGGCCTCAATGTTGTGATCAAATATAAGGTTAATCCTCAGTCGAGAGGGTGAGAGTGAATGCTATGTGAATCCTAAAGATGAATAAAAAAAGTTTAGGATAGCTGTTATTTTGAGTGGAATAGTGACTTAATTAAGGAGATATAAAAAGATTACCATTCTGCAATAAGGGCTTAGCTGAGATTATCTAACATAAATCTGTAGTGGCCCTAGTTAGCAATTTTCATGATTTTTTCTCTTACTCCATTCAGTAGAGTATGAAAAGGAACAAAGTCAGTGGATGGTGGGAACAATCCAAGTTTGTGCTTAGTAAGGCATATTGAGTAATAGAAAAAGAGAGAAAGGGACTTCAGTGTAGATTATACAATAGTATTGAATTGATTCACCAGGGGGATTATATAGGGAAGGGAGTTATGGTCGATGCAGGGTTAATGACCTGGAAAAGAACTGAGGGGTGTAGGGATTAGAGGTCACAGTGAAGAGGAAAAAACAGAGTTAGTGGTCATAAGGCAGAGGGAAAGATAGAATGATAAAGTATTATGATCATAGAAAGGAACTTCAGAGTATGTGAACATGGAAGTATAAACCCTTATGGGTGATTGCAAAATCAAGTGTTTTATTATTTCTGTGTGCAACTGAAGTGCAGTAGAAGAATGAGTCATGGAAAATGAGTAGATTGAGGAACTGGGAAGTTGTGTTTGAGAGAATTAATGTTTATGTTGAAGTTCCCTAGTATATGAACAAGAGTTAGTGTAGAGAGAAAGACTGTGATCCAGGTACTAAACTCACTGAGGAAAGGAGAGTGTCCTGGGGGATGGGGGTGGGGTGAAATCAATAGATAACAGCTATCAGAATTTTGATGGAGTGATAAATTTGTATTGAATGAATCTCAGAGGAAGAGGAATTATTTAGTGATGGTGATAAAGGGAGAATCTGGAAGTGGTCATTGATACCAAGGAGTATTATGGCTCTCCTACCATGACCAGAAAGTCAAAGGGTATTTATCAGTGAAAGTGCAACCAGTATTAGAAAGGGTAGCCAGGGATTTTATGTCATTAGGAGGGAGCCAGGTCCTAGGGAGAACCAAAAGATGAATGAGAGTTGACTGAGTACAAGAGTAACTTGGTTAGATCTGTGCTTAAGGAAAATCACTTTCATGGTGGTGTGGAGAGTGGACTGAAGTCAGAATTGACTTGGGGCCGTCTGGGTGAGAGATATTAAGAGGCTGAACTTAGATGGCAGCTGAGTAGAGAAAAGGGATCTTATTTCTAGAGATCTGAAGGATTGGACATGTGGCATGTAGGAGAGTCAGAAGTTGAGGCTGTTTAACACTGAGATTGCTGATTTGGGAGCCTGGAAGAATTGAGGTGCCTTTGACAGAAATAGGGAAGATTAGAAGAGAGGCAGGAATAGCCCTTATCTCCCAGGGTTGTTGTGAGGATCAAATGAGATAATAATTATAAAGCCTTTACCACAGTGCCTGGCACATAGTAGGCACTTAATAAATTCTTATTCCCCTTCTTCCCTTCTTTTTGTATAAGACTCACATTGCCAAGTGTAAGATAAATATCAGTGCCTAGGAACAAAGAGGGCTCTGTTTGTACATTAGCAGACTGTGACAGAAGTTTTCACTTCAGGAAGGAGGATCAGATTAAAAACAGAGAAAAAAAAATGGTGAAGGTACAAATGTCCCAAAGGAAAAAAGTCAGTTGGCATGGGGCCAGGTCAAGCATCATTACTACAAATGTCGTGATAGACCGATATGCTACACAGCATGTCATTCAGACTCCTAGACACAATTTACAGCAAGTCACCTTTCTCTATGCCCTGAATTTTTATTGAAGTAAAGTTTGTGAATTTAATGAAACAATGTAGAAGGTAGAATAATAAGAAAAAAACCTTTATATGATAATAAACTTAATTAGAAAGCATGATGTAACTGGAAAAGCAGTATTTCCTTTACCTTTATTTTAAATACTTAATTTTTTTTTCTTTTACTTATAAAGATCATTTTCAGAAGACAGTTATTCAAAAGAAGCCAAGGACAATCCAGAAATTTAAGACATGGAGGTGAGTTTTGTATGTTTTGTTATGTGAACATAAAGTATGAAGCCAATTCCTACTCATTTTCTAGATGTTTCAATATAGAAATATAAAATATTAATTTTTCATGGCAGTATACTTACATAGGTGCAACTTGAAAATTTTTAAAATTTGAACACATTTTTCTTTCACATAAACTAAAACACTGACATGATAAACTTATTAAAAATTCTAATTTCTGATTTCTAAAAAAAATTCTAATTTCAAAAAGGTAAAGTTCAGGGGAGACCTGTGTCTAAATTGTAACTCTTAGCATTCACCATTGTTGGACCCTCACAAATCACTTAATGCCTCCAAGATTCCATTTCCTCACAGAGTTGCTCTTAAGAAAGTGCTTGGTAAATCCTAACATGTATATAAATATGAGCTGTCAATATCAGTGATTTATTTCTTCATGATAAAGATTTTCATTTGGATATTATTAACTTATATCACTTCCTTCATCATATGAATTGTAAGCATTTCAGGTTACATCTAGTTTTAATTGTGTGACCTTGATTGTCTGGAAAAAAATCCTAATTAAGGGTTTTTTTCTTTTGGTTCTGATATCTGTCAATTGTCTTCAATGATTTTAATGTCACTCTTATTTCACTGTAGTCTCTTCTACAGGTTTAAGAGCAGAAGACATTGGAACAGCTGACTGCCTAGACTGGGCAAGGTGGGCCTTAGCTGCTTGAAAGTGATAGAAACACTCAGGGATTTCTTTGTATCTTGGCTAATACAATGGTTTTTTTCTTTCTCAAGGATTATTTGTTTATGTGAAATAAAATGTGTGTGTATGTGTATTTTATGTGTCTATGGTAGACTGGAGAGGATTTAGTAAGTTGGGTAAGAGCATTATGAAGTAATAGCATTTATTTAAGAAAATGTGTCCTTTTGATTCATATTTCTATGTTTCTTACTGCTCTTGTAAAGACATTTTATTGAAATATATGCTGGGTTTGGAGTCAAAGGATGTGGGTTCAGAGCCCAGATCTGCCATCTTCAGCCTGTGTGACTTTGGGGAAATCACTTTATCTCTGACTTAAGGATTTAGAAGGCCACAGGTTCCCCACCCCTGCTCTAAACCCTCATTCTCTGCTTCTTGACCCCTATAATTATCTGACCTCTTTCATGCAAGCAAAGCTTGTAAGGTATCCATCCATTTTAGGCTCTCCCCTCGAGGTACTTTTTGCCATTGCTATGTGCCTCACTTCCAGGACAATGTCAATTATTATAAGTGTCAGAGAGGACACTAACTTGTGGTAGGACTCCTTCCCTACCATGTCCCTGATTATGCAGTCCATCATTGATCTATATCCTCTCTTGCTGACCTTTTTTTCCTACATTTGCCTGGAAATCTTCTCCCTGCTCTACCAATGCTCCAGGTACCAATTTCCCCCAGAGCTTCCAACACCTTTCCTTCCCTCCTCCCCAGGACAAGTAGATTTTTCAAGCATAAAATCCCCCAGGCCTCATCCAGTGAAAGGTTCTCATCTTCCTTCACAGGCCATCTCTTCACCTATAGCAGCATTCACCTTCAAAGTGTTTGGGATGAAAAAACCCTCATCCAAAATCAAGAAGACGGAGATCTCTTAGGATAAGAATAGGAATTTATTCTCTTCCCTGGGAGAAGAGGGTGGTCTTCCCCATGACTGATCATGAAGTAGAGGCACAATACAAAAGGCAGAATAAGAATTTATACTACCTCCCTCCCTCCCCTCCCCTCCCCCCCAGCATTCCTTCTCCCAAGGGGCTGAGAGGTAGGCTCAAGTTTAGATGCAAAAATCTTCCCTAATGACAAACCACAGAGGAGCCCACCACTATGGCTTACAAAGAGCAAGGATGCTGATTGACATCAAGGGAAAGGGGGGAGGGTCCCAAAGCAATGGGGGAGGAGTGAGCTCAGGCTGTTCCTGACTCCCACTGTCTGGGAGGAGGGGCCCACAGAGGTGGGAAATGAGAAAGCCTCCTGAAAGAGCTTGCTGTTGATCGACAGCAGAAGTGAAGAGGTGGGGAAGGGGAGAGGGAAGTTCTGAGAAGTTTTCACTCCCCCCTAGACAATCCCAACTTTCTTTTCATACTGTGAAAGCTTCTCATTTGATTGCTCATCTTTCCAAAATGGGGTCTTCAGGAAAGAAACAGTCCTAGTACAGGCCAGGTCCGGACTCTTGGGAAACCTGTCTGCATCTGATGTCCTCTTCTTCAGATCCCTTGGTTCAGGGCCAGTAATCTTCAGATACCTAGAGTTCATATACAAGTTGGCACTGCCAGCCAGACCTGACAGGGTTCTCAGAAACATGATTTGACACCAAGGGTACCTATAAAGGTCCAGTTTCCCAGACGTGCAAGACTAGGTCTAAACAGTATAATCAAATAGTTCAGTTTTCTTAGCCACACAGGGCTAGGCTCAAGCAATACAATAAGGTTTTCTCACAATTTTACAAAATGACATGATTACATTAAATCAGGTACAGATTAATTTTCTTCGACGACTCACAATATTCTAAGCTTTTAGAAAGGTCATTACATGTCACCAAGATAACCAAGAAAACTTACACACAAACCATACAAATGAACAGAATCATTATTACCAATGTCAATTAACATCCAATTCCTTGTATCCCAGTGACCTATTTCATTTAAACAACATTTTTGAATCCCAGATGCCTCATGTAGTTATACAATTCAAAAAGGGAATTCTGCTCCTCTAGTTCAGATCTAGGGGTTACCAGATAATTCTTACTTAATATAAATTAGTACAATAACTTAAAATTAGTTCTGCATTTTGAAACTTCAGAGAATTTTCAGTTTATTTATTCTTTGTTATTTCCACCCTTACCTAAATCCTGTACCTGGTATAGGAATCTCTTTTTTTTTTATTATCAGACAGATGCTTTAATAAAGTAACATTAATTTCACCCTTACCACTATCTTATATAGTCCTCATGCTAAAATCCAAACCTCTGATCTTATTCCCAAAACACACATTCCCAAAGCTTAAATTCTCATAATAGGCAATTTTTGGAAACCAATCTTATACATCTGTATATAGTTCTAGAGGAATCATCTAAGTCTGATCCTGTTGTTCTCCTCAAACTTTACTATCCTTTTCAGTTAGGCATCTATTACATTTTGCCTTACTACTTATCTCCTTCTTTGAAGGATGTTATCTCTGTATTTATTCATTCATTTATTTGCCCTGAATATTACTTCTCAATGAATTTGCTATAGAAGAAAAAGAGGGGCAATGTCATAAACCTTGCCAGAAGGAAAACTTCCTTAGCCTTGTTTGATTCCAGGCATGAGTCATCTCTGGTAGTATTCAGATAGCCACTGGGTGCTAAAAGTAGGGCTTAGGCATAAATAGGTGGAGTGGTTTCCTTCTCAGAAAGAAAATGAACAATTGGGAAATAAAGTCAAAGAGATCCCACATGGATAGTGTCCTAAGTTGTCTCCCAAATTTTCCCAAGCACAGACATCCACCTTGAGCACTTTTCAGCCTGCAGCCCCTGCCATCTCATTATTGTCCTTTTTGACAACGATTCCTGTAATCAAAGCTTAGAATAATAGTAAAATTTACAGTTTCCCAAATTATGAAATAGCAAATAAATATGGACTAGTGTCCTTTAGATAGGGCCATCTAAAATTTGATTTAGCTACTAATTATAAAATCAATCTACAAATCTTTCTGCCTTTCTTTTTTTTTTTTTCGCCTTTTGGAGGGCAATTGGGGTTAAGTAACTTGCCCAAGGTTACAGGGCTAGTTTTTATTGTGTGGTTGTTAAGTGTCTGAGGCCGGAACCAAACTCATGTCCTCCTGACTCCAGACACTTACTGTGTCACCTAGTCGCCCCTGCCTTTCATATTTCTAATCAAACCTTTATTAGCTTTCTAAATTTCTCAAACACATTACCTAGATTATTTAGCTTTCCTTTACAGTTTTAACCATAAAACAAGAATCTCCTAAGTTATTATTCTTTTTACTAACATAGCTACTCTACACTGGAATCTTAGTTTCTTTGCAAATTTGTTTATTCTTCCCTAATTATACTCAGTCTGGAAGAGTGAGATACTTCAGGAATCTAAAATTTTACTTATGTATTCAAATACCAATGTTAACTTTTGTTTAGGCCATGCAATAACTACAAATTCAGATTAAAACAGAAAGATCTCTTCTGCTTTACAACTTATTGCATTAATTTAACAATAACTCATCTTGAAATTTACTGAATCTTCAAAAATATAACACACAAGACCTTTCAAAGCATCTCTTCTATTGAGCATGTCCTAATTTTAGATGAAAAAAAAATTAGATTTCCCAGTAAGCTAACACAAAGGAGCTCATATCTTTTACTGACTACTTGCTCTGATCACAGAAATTTGCAATAGAAAGCTTAACCTTAAATCAGCTGGATGTGTTTTCAAATTGTTATACACAGATTAAAACTTGCTTTAGTGCCACAGAGCCAATTAACTTATCACCAGAAATCATTTACGTTTTGGAAACCTTCAGATTAACACCTATACATCCATATATATATATATATATATATATATATGTATATGTGTGTGTGTATGTGTGTGTGTATGTGTGTGTGTGTATATATGTATGTATATGGATGGATGAAATATATATATTTGTGTGTGTGTGTGTTTCCTTTCAGGGTTTTTCATTTGCCCAATAAGAGTTCTACAAGACACATTTCCATTTCACCTTGCACATAGAGTCATTCATTTCATCATTAATAAGGTGGAAACTATAATTTTAAATCTCTATATGTTTTCATAATAGCCAAAATTTTAAATGAACAATTAGCAACCATACTAAATATCAGCAGTATTATTACTACCTGTTTGTAAGCCAAATATAACAGCTTTGAATGATCAGATTTTATAACATAAAAAAATCCAATTCACATGCAACATAATCCAGATTAAAAATAATTGCTGTAACACCAATCCTACTTCAGAAATGTGTATATATATATATATATATATATATTTTAAAATTTCACTAGCTAAGCAGATCTTTAGACAAATTTAGAAAGATGGCAACAACATAATAATGAATTTCAAATGACATCAAATGACTTATAAAATAATTGATCTTATCCTGGCATCCACTTCAAAGTTAGAGAGATAATAATGTTGTAGCCAACACATGCCAGTCATTATTATTATTTTATTAAATTATTAAACATCTTATAATCATTATGCCATTTTGATCCCATAACAACCACTATTAATTTTCCCTTTACAAATTCAGGAAACAGGTCAAGAAGAGATAACAAAAACTTCTGGTTGTTAAAGAACCAGCAATCCCAATATTCAATTTCCAACTTCTTAATTAATTCTCAGAATTTGCTAAGATATTTTTGGTATTTCTAACTTTCATTTATACTTCCAGGCTGGCCAGACCAGGAACTATAAAGAAAGAGATTTTTACAGATTTTTCTAATTACAATATTTCAAAATATTACAACACTAGGGCCAGAGTGTCCCATTCATCATTTTCAATTCTTTTGACAATACAATTCCTAACTTAACAACATTTAGACTAGAAAAAATATTGACTCTGTTACAACATAGATAATACAACTGTTTACCAGTAACACAATTATTATTTTCTTAATTTTAAACCTTGAATTCAGAACTAATTAATTACCAATCTGGTGACCTTAATTTAGTCGTTTCCAAATTGCTTACAATTGTATTAGCCCCATAAAATCCCTAGACCATCCCCTTGCTGAACAGTAAACTAGGGTAAATAAAACTTTAATTTTTATCAAATTACTGTTTAGAAAACTGTCCCAAACATTATGTATTTAAAACTTGCTTCTATCCCATTGATTATGTTAGGTAAATGCATTTCCAAACTACTTTACACAGGAAATAAATTATAACTCTTAACCACTGTATACATTTTCATAAATATTTTCAGGCCAGTATCCCTGACCTTTTAGAAGACACGTGGTGGTCTGTCCTGGTCTCCACCTTCTTTCTGGGAAGGCTCCTGTCCCACCCCCATTCTTCTGCCCCAACAGGGGGAATTACTTTGTCTCCCAGACTCAGCCAGTCTTGTTAGCTCCACCCACAGCTATTTGAGCCTTCAGTGCTAGCCTGGCCTTCTGCTCCTCCTCCACCCCAGTCTGCGGCAGAATCTCCTCCCCACCTGCTCTGGCTTCTCTGCCCTCACCACAACTGGTGGCAGTGGGTTTGGGGCTGGAGCCTGCGACACGCAAGAACATTTCCAGTGGGTAGGTGTTTGGCCCTGCCTCCTGCCTGACACGGAAGCTAGGCTGGCCGGCCTCTTGCTGGACCCACAGGTTGGCCCCGTGGTGACACGTGGCCTCCACCCCGCACCTCCACCTGCTCCTGTAGCCTGGGCTGCTTCCACTCAGCTGCATGGCCTTGGGCCTCCTCCTTGCCCCTCCCCCACCTAGCCACCCTCAGGCACATGGCTGAGCCTAAACTTGGCCTCTGTGAGCACCTTCACAGCCACCCAGCTCTGGTCCCTGCCTGGGTCTGTGGCCAGGTGGCAATAACTCCCATCATCCTGCCTGGGGGCCATTGCCGGCCCCCTCCTCAATTATAAAGGAAACATCTCCTCTTGGTCTTAGCCATGCTGGCTCTTCAGTGACCAAAAGCCTACTGATGGAGAAGAAATATTTCCTTTCAGTCCCTGTGAAGCTCACTAGATGGTGCCCTTACCCAGAATCAATCCATGTTTTTAGCCAGAGAGCATTACTGTGCCCCCCAAGTTTTAATCTTAGAATTAAAACTTGGCAAATTAGCTACAGAAAAAAAGAGCTATCTAGAGTCATTTCACCTCCAAGTCACACACATGATTTTTATGATTGCTCTCTCCTCGGCCTGGGGGCCATTGCCAACCCCCCTCCTTTCTGTTTCTGTTTCCATCTAAAGAATACATCTCTCTTCTGGATTCTGCCCATGTAGAGTAGTCACCCTCCACCTAGTCTGGAGTCCACTGGAAAAAATCTCCACTGGGCGCCTGTCTCACTACCAAAGTTGGGAGGAAGCTGCTCACAAGTGGGAAAAATCCCGGATGAGCCCCCATCTGTTTGGGATGAAAAAAAAAAAAACCTCATCCAAAATTTAATCAAGAACATGGAGATCTCTTAGGATAAGAACAGGAATTTATTCTCTTTCCCAGGAGAAGAGGGTGGTCTTCCCCATGGCCCATGGCTGATCTTGAAGAAGAGGTACATTACAAAAGGCAGAATAAGAATTTATATCCTAACTCAGTCAAATCCCTTTCCCCGGCTATCCCTTCTCCATTGGCTGAGAGGTGGTCTCAAGTGTGAAAATATGAACAGGTGCGAAAATTTTCCCCAATATAGGAGCCCACCACTATGGCTTACAAAGAGCAAGGATGCTGATTGACAGCAAGGGAAAGGGGGGAGGGTCCCAAAGCAATGAGGGAGGAGTGAGCTCAGGCTGTTCCTGACTCCCACTGTCTGGGAGGAGGGGCCCACAGAGGTGGGAAATCAGAAAGCCTCCTGAAAGAGCTTGCTGTTGATTGACAGCAGAAGTGAAGGGGTGGGGGAGGGGAAAGGGAAGTTCTGAGAAGTTTTCACTTCCCCCCAGACAAAAGTAAGACCTCCTTCCATCATACTGCCTTTTCAATCTCCCCCATTCTCCTTACCCACTTTCCCGAGACCATACAGCTCATCTTTCCCTCACTGCTAGCCCTTGATTTGACCTCTGTATATCACTCATTCCTTTATCTCTCTCCTGCTTCTATCTCCCTCTTTTTGTACTCTTTCATGTTGTAGTGTAGCCCCACAAAAAAAGCATTAATTCTCCTGTAGTCATTGTGTTGCCATGTTCTGTCCATAATATCCTCCCTGTCTGCCTTTCCTTCTCTAGGCTAAATAATCTCACTATTACTTCTACCAGATGTCTGCATTCACCACTGTCTTCTTGTGTACCTTTGGAAAGATGTCTCTTACTGATCTCTTGTTGAGACTGTTGCTGTGCTCTGCTGAAGCATTTATTCACTCTTCCTGTGTTTTTGTTGTTCGGGCATCTTTTGAGAGGCAAGTAATCTCTTCAGTTCTGGTTTTCTTTCAAAAAATCTTTCAGACTTTTCTTTATTATTGAACATCTATCTTTTGTCCTGTCTGGTTAAGTTCATATTTTCAAGACAGGTCACCCTGGGCTACATCCTGAGCTTCATTGTGGTTTAGAACATATTATTCCATTTCTTCCTCTTTTTTTTTTCTAGTGGGTATGGAATAGTCTCTTTATTCAAATATCCTTTCTTTTGTATTCAAAGGTCTTTCTCTTGAGGACTGTCAGAATTTGTTTCTGAATTGAATTGCTAAATATTAATTGTTAATTTTAACCACAAGGTATTTTGAAGTTTGAAGCCTTGTTTTTTTCTAACCCCCTTCCCCTGGAGAAAATCTGTGAATTATTTCCAATGGAATTTCATGTTCTATGTTTAGAAGTTCTGGGTAGTTCTCTTTGCTTCATTATGGTGTTAAGAGTTTTTGTCCTGTCATATTCTGGGAGGCCTTTAATTCTTAGGTTGTCTCTATGCATCTTGTCTTCAGAGATCTGTACATTTTGCTTGCATAATGAGCTTGTTTTCTCTTAATGTTATTGTTTTTTTTTTTTTTTGCTTCTCTCCAATACACTTCTGTGTATTTGCATTCCTGATGATCTATTGTTCTTTCTTTTGTAAGGCTTGCCATTGTAGATTAAAGGTTTTTTATTCTGCTCATTACTTTTACTGTGCAGGCAGACATGCATTCTCACACATGGCCCATATCTTTGTTTCACTTGACTATACATATTATAAAGAAAGGCTTCAGGGGCGGCTAGGTGGTGCAGGAGTCAGGAGGACCTGAGTTGGGATCCCACCTCAGACACTTAACAACAACAAAAAAAAACCCTAGCTGTGTGACCTTGGGCAATTTACTTAACCCCAGTTGCCCTCCAAAAAAAAAAGGCTTTTTCTGGGGTCAGGGCAGAAGGAAATGGATTGAAGGGGAGTCATAATTTGCAACAAAAAATCAGAGTGTTTTAGTAAATTAGAAGCTCATGCTATTGAACAGATGAGAAAACTAGACCCAAAGAGGTCAGGTAATTGGTGTGTGATCAGATAGGTGATGTCCCAGTTGGTCTTCTTGACTCCAAGAGGAGCTTAGACTGCATTAAACAGCATAATGTCCAGAATGAAGGCAGTGATAGTTCTACTGGGATTCTGCCCAATCAGACTCCATATATTTATTGATACACACATGATACTCAGCCTCCTGGATCTTTGCCTTTGTACTGGTTGTTCCTCATTCCTGTAAAGCTCTTGCTCTCAACGTTCCACTTTTAGAAACTGTCTTCTTTTTAAAAGACATCTCAAGTGCTTACCTTCTTCAGGTGGCCTTTCCTGGTCTCCTTTCCCTCCTCTGAGCTACCATTGCTATCTCCTATAAGATAACCTTCTATCCACTCAATTTATTTTCTGTCTTATATATACTGATTTACATATGCTATCTCTCCCATTAGAATATAACCTTTTTGAGGGCTGGGGCTCTTTTTGCTTTTTCTTTGTGTCCCCAACACTTAGTGCAATGCCTTGTGCATATTAAGTACTTACTAAATGCTTTTTTAAACTTACTGATTAATATAAATGCTTGGGATAGGAACTAGAGATGGGTAATGGGCTCTGGCCAGAAACAAGTAATATAAAAAATTGAGATTGTATCACATTGGATAGAAATAGTCTTTTCAATGACCTCAAACTGCTAGTACTTCCAAAAGCCCATGTATATGTGTATTCTCTTTTGGAAATGGAATGGTTAATAACTTTGCTTATATTGACCTGAAAGATTGGTTAAAGAGGCAAACAGACTAGATGATACATAAATTCATACTGTTTTATTCCCTTAAAACTAGCAGATATGGGGGCAGCTAGGTGGCGCAGTGAATAGAGCACTGGCCCTGGAGTCAGGAGGACCTGAGTTCAAATCCAGCCTCAGACACTTAACACAAAAACTAGCCATGTGACCTCGGGCAAGTCACTTACCCCCAATTGCTCTCCAAAAAGCAAAAAAAAAAACAAACCAACCCCAAACTAGCAAATATGTATATACACAGAGCCAAAATGTGAATTCTGACTGCCTGATCAAAAGAATGAGAAGGCTTAAATACATTTTAGAACCATCCCAATTCAGGATTTCTGTGTTGTCGAGGGTCAGAGTTGGGAGAGCTGGTTCAGATTTTGAAAAAATTCAATCAGACTTTCTCTTTAGCCAAAGGGAGCTTTATTAACACAAAAGCATGCAGGCCTGAAACTCAAGCAAGGAGCTAAACAATGGCATTGATATAGGAAAAGGACCAGACTTATATATACAGAAAGCGACATAGCCTGTAGGATAGTAATGCCATTTTAGGGTTTCTGATGGGGGCTAGAGATTTAGGGACCAGATAAGGACAAACAAGGTGAGATAAGTGATTGCTTGTAAGATAAGGAAAAATTGTCATGACACAGGATGAGGAAGATGAATGACACAGGAGGGGGAACATGAGATAAGGGGGATGAAAGCAATTCTTTTGGTACAAGTTGCATGGTATTTCAAGCTAAGGGGAAGGGGCATTAAAGCACCCTCAGTTATAGAATGGGCTAAGAATAAGCCTCAAACCCCCTAAGGGGCCCTGGGAAAGTAACCCTTACTATTAACTGTTACGGTACTGTTTGTATCCACATCATTTCCCCACTCAACCAGTAGGCAGGAGAATTCTTTCAGGGAAAAAGGGGTGAAGGTCATTGTCTTCAGTAGTTGCTTCTGGTGAAGAGTCCATTTCAGGGGCCCAGAATTGGTTGAGGGGGAAGGTTGGTCAGCATGCGGTGTGAAATGCAGTGCCAGCTGAGTCTAGGGTGGAGAGAGGCAAATCACTCTGAGATACCAAGGGTAGGGGTCGGTATTCTAAAAGTTGAAAGTGGAATTTTTGCAGGCAAGAAGACACAAAGTGAACCAGGAAGTTAAAACAAGCACAGCCTAAGTATAAGAGCATGTAACATGATTAAGAATGGGGTCAGAATGGGGGAAAGAAAGGAGAGGAACCATGTCCCCTAGGAGGAGGTAAGGGGAGATATCAGGCTGGAGTGAATGTCTTGCATCCAAGAGTCTGCCTGTAATATTCTTTGAATGCTCAAAGGATAAATTCCATGCAGGGTCTTCAGGGAATAGGGGAAGAGCTGGGGGGAGTATGCTAGTATCCTGGGAATGATGGTGACACACCCAGCAATCATGAACTCTGCCCTGCCCTTCTTATTTGAATTAAGGCATTAGCCTTCCAGTCCTGATGAAGCAGGCCTAATAATTCTAGATACAGGGTGGGAATCCAGAATCAGTGGGCTACAAATAGAAGTAGTTCAAGGTGGGACCCAGAACACAGCATAGCTAGAAAGAACACAGACAAGTTTCCACAGTGAGGGACTTCAATGCATAGTCTTCTTTGATCACTTTTCTGGTTGGCCATGCCTTGCATCTTATCAGACCTTCTCTTTAGCCAAAGGGAGCTTTATTAATACAAAAGCATGCAGGCCTGAGATTCAGCAAGGAGCTAAACAAAGGCAATGATATAGGAAAAGGACCAGACTTATATAGCCAGAAAGTTACACAGTCTGTAGGATGATGATATAATTTTAGGGTTTCTAATAGGGATGGAAATTTAGGGACCAGATAAGTACAAACAAGGGGAGGAAGGTGGTTGCTTGCAAGATAAGGAAAAGTTGTCATGACACAAGATGGGGAACATGGGATGGGGGGGGGGAAGCAATTCTTTTGGTACAAGTTGCATGATATTTCAAGCTAAGGGGAAGGTTCATTAAGGCACCCTCAAGTTACAGGATGGGCTAAGCATAAGCCTCAAACTCTCTCAGGGAGCCTGGGAAAGTAACCCTTACTATTAACTCTTAGGGCACTGTTTGTATCCACATCAGTATCACTCAAATTTATGATCTCTATATATGTTTAACCATAGTATGAGAAAAGAATTTTCTTAATTGAATAGGTTGCAAACACAACTAGATAAGAGAGTTGACAAAGTGTGGATCAAAAATACAATCCAGATGGAAGTAAGGTGAATTTTAATGTAAGTAAGGTAGATTTTAGTGTGTATGAAGTTGCCTTTTTTTTTTTATTATTTCTTAAAGTTCAGTTTCCCAGGATCCATGAACATAGCAATCTCTTGTTCCCAAGTATTAGATATGAGTTCCCACAGTTATGGTTCAAAACATCTCCACCACGCTTGCGTATCTTTATATAACCTTGCAACAATATGAACATTTGTGTTTAAAGGCATAAACATGTAGTGCATGTGTGCTGTGCTGAGTTGACATGATAATACTGAAACTTAATGTAACTTTATGTTATGGGAATGGAATCTGAAGATCTTCCCTGCCCCTTGGCCCCTTGATAGGCTTAAGTGACTCTGAGAACCTTCCTTGATTTGAAAATATACTCTGCTCCCTAATAGGCTGAATGTGGTCACATGGAGCCTGTGGCAGGAGGCTTGTTTTTCATTAATGCCCATACCTTGTTACTTTGTGATTGGGCAGTAGGTCAAGAGAGTTGTGACATTCTCTGACCCAGGAGAAGGCTCTCTCTCTCTCTATATATATATCTGAGATGAGGTTTTGCTTTGGGACTCTCTTTGGGAAGAGATGTGTGACGTGGCCAGATGAGACTCTGGGCAGCCATTGAGGCC
>NW_027187378.1:39254238-39337810 GCF_028583685.1 Petaurus breviceps papuanus | reverse complement strand
GGCTTTGAAAACCCAAATGTTGGTGCTTCCCTCTCTGGTAAGTAACTAGGTATGGATGTAATGGTCAGACAGCTGGAAGCCCTGTCTACTTGTCTGTTTCTCTGTCTGTATTTTTTTTTGTCTGCTTGTAACTTCTGTTTGTATTCTCTACAAAAGTGCTAACTTTCCCCCCTGAACTAGGTAAATGATATGTGTTTGATTAAAGTAAGATTGTTAACCCATTTTGAGTTGCTTTCCTTTAGAAAAGCAGATCTAAGAATCTGTGCTAGTAGCCTTTCTGGGTATGCAGGGTGCTTGCTGCTACACCTTATGAAGTCACCCCTTGGCAATATGCCTTCCTTGTCTGTTGACCCTATAAAACAGGTGGTCATTGGCCTGTGAATAGAGAAACTTAGGGATGAATGCATAAATGCTGTGTGTACCTCAACTGGCCACCATTTAGGCTTAGGGGAAACCTTAGGGTTGAATGCATGAATGTTGGGTATGCCTTGATTGGCCCCCATCAAGGCTTGTGTTTATTTGTCTCACGTCAGGATGTCTGTGTTTTCTTTGCCATTAGCGTGCCGTAACATAGTATATATCCATAAAATATTAAGATAAGAAAAGTCCCATTATTTGAGATAGGGTCTGGGGTTAAAGGTCTCTTTTTTTAATAGCCATAGAGGAAAAATGCTCTTTAGTCAGCTCTATCTGGCCTTGTTGACATAGGAAAAGGTATTCTCTGAGTTTACTCAGAGAACAAAGGGATATCTATTAAGTGAAGGCTCTTCTTCTAGTCAATTAGTTCAGGCTCTGACCCTTATTGAGGTTCAAATGATATTAAATGATTATCACTAGCTACCTTGATTTTCTTGAGCTCTTTTAGAGCTCAAAAGAGAAGGGCAGAAAAACCTGGGAATCAGAATCAGCCAGTCAGGAGACAGGCTGAGATCCCTTGAGCTTGCCACACCAGAGATCCTTTGTAGTGTTCTCTTGCTGAACCCGTAACTTCTTCTGCTGTTCTCACAACCACAGAATTTAGTTACGCCAGTTCATACCAGCTCTAACAGAAAGAACCAGTACAAGCATACTAGTTCCCGGACCTTGGGGACTTTCTCAACCTGATGCTCTTCCTTGTTCAATATAGGCATCTCATGATCTCTGTGAAATGACAATGCCTGATTGGCTTATGACACAGCCATTCCCACTCAGCTTTGTGGTTCTTTTTTGTCTTTATAATCTGTGCAGACTAACCCCAATGTGAGCCCATTTCTGAATGTAGCTCCATGTGCATCCCACCACCTTGAGAGAAATAAAACACCTAATACATACAAGCTAATTCTGTTTGTCCTTAGAACTCTGGGGTTGACACTCTCAGTAAGGCAAATCATGAAAGTCTATGATCTCAGAAGAATTAAAATTACAAATAACCCAGAGAGTAACAGAAATATACATAATGAACAAAAGTGGGCTTCAATACATTGTCAATGTTGACTTCCATAAGAGAAGTCTCATAAAAGACAATAATATAAAAGATGCATTTCAATAAAAGGAGATGAGCTTGTCACGTAGCAAGAATGAGAGATATTGGCTCTCTCCCCAGGTATCCTCGTGTAAGTGACATTGTCTTTAAACCCCACATGGCAATCCCTGAAGCACCACCGCGATGCCCAGGGAAGACAGAGCTACCTGGAAGTCCAGTTACTTCCTCAAGATCATCCAACTTTTGGATGATTATCCAAAATGCTTCATTGTGGGAGCAGACAATGTGGGCTCCAAGCAGATGTAGCAGATCTGGATATCCCTCTGTGGGAAGGCCACAAAGTATTGATGGGAAAAAACAACATGATGCACAAAGCCATTCGTGGGCATCTGGAGAACAATCCTGCCCTGGAGAAATTGCTGCCTCATATTTAGGGGAATGTGGGCTTTGTGTTCACCAAAGAAGATCTGACTGAGATTAGGGATATGCTTCTAGCCAATAAGGTGCCAGCTGCTGCCCATTGCCGGTGCGATTGCCCCATGTGATGTCACTGTGCCAGCATAGAATACCAGTCTGGGTCCCAAGAAGACTTCCTTCTTCCAGGCTCTGGGTATCACCACCAAGATTTCCAGGGGTACCATTGAAATCTTGAGTGATGTGCATCTGATTAAGACCAGAGACAAAGTGGGTGCCAGCGAGGCAACCTTGTTGAACATGCTGAACATCTCCCCATTCTCCTTTGTACTGATCATTCAGCAGGTGTTTGACAGTAGAAGCATCTACAACCCTGAAGTGCTGGGCATTACTTTGCATCTTCGGTTCTTAGAGGGTGTCTGTAACGTTGCCAGGGTCTGTCTGCAGATTGGCTACCCAACTGTTGCATTGGTACCCCACTTGATCATCAATGGGTACAAGCAGGTCTTGGCTGTAGCTGTGGAGACTGAGTACACCTTCCCACTTGCTGAAAAGGTGAAGGCCTTCTTGGCTGACCCATCAGCATTTGCAGTGGCTACCCCTGCTGCTGCCGCTCCGGCTGCTGCTACACCTGCTGCTGCAGCTCTGTCCAAGGTGGAAGCCAAGGAAGAATTGGAGGAGTCTGATGAAGATATGGGATTTGGTCTCTTTGATTAGCCCACAGGAAACAACTATTTCAGCCAGTTCATTTGTGAAACAAAGAAATAAAAGTGCTCATTTATCTAAAAAGAATGAGAGATATTATAAAAGTTTAGTTTAGTGGTACCCCTGAGATACTAAAAGAATCAGATGAAGTCTTCTAATGTGTTAGGCTGGTCTTTTTAAGAGGATTTACAGAAAAATCTAAAAATAGTTTGTAGAGAATGAGAAGTTTCAGCCTGTACCAGTAACAGTAGCCACACCAATAAAACCACATATCCATTAAATTACCAAAGTAATGCTGGCCTCATTAATCTGGTTGCATATTTGTAGTGTCACAAGTAATGCAATGGATGGGGGATAAAGGGATGGAGCCAAGATGGTAGAGAAAAGCCAGGATGTCCCAACACTGTGTTGCCTAGCTGCCTACAGATAAAGAAACCCAGTCTCAGAAAGGATGTGATTTGCAAAGGTCACACAGGTCATTCTAGGAACAGAATTTGAATCCAGATCCTCTGACTGAGTCCTCTGCTCTTGCCGCTCCACTGTGGTAAATCACTGTAACTTCAGAGAAGGGATTTTTACTCATGTTTAATGTGTGTGAATGAATAAATGAATGAATATTTCTCGAGTCCAAATTAAACACTATTTCTACTCTACCATATTGATTCTCAATGGAAAATGAAGGAAGAGTATTCAGTTCCAAAAATCCTCAACAAACATTAAGTCCCTACAGTGTGAAAGACACCAGCCTCAGTTCTGAGGAGACAAAAATGAAATCAGAAACATTTTCTTTTCTTATTCCTCTCAAGGATACTAACATTTAGTAGGAGAGATAACAGATACTTATCTTGATTTTGTCTTTGTAATCTTAGCACCTAGCCCAGGGCCTTGTGCATTCTGGTTGCTGAATAAATATCTGTTAAATTAAACTATCCTGCAAACTCAACCACCACGGGAGACTTTTGGCCACTTGAGTGATCCCTTTCAGAGGCAACTGGTAGTGGGGAGACTTTTGGCCACTTGAGTGATCCCTTTCAGAGGCAACTGGTAGTGCAGGGGATAGAGTCCTGGGCTTGCAATCAGGAAGCAAAATCCTGAGCACAAATCCAGCTTTAGACCCTGAATTTACTTAGCCTCTCATTCACTCAGCCTCTGTTTACCTCAATTCCCCACAACTGTCAAAAGTGGATAATAATAGCACCTACCACAGGGAGTTCTGAGAAGCAAATGAAATAATATTTGTAGAAAGTTTTTCATAGTGCCAGATACGTGGTAGACCCTATATAAATGTTTATTCCCTTTCCCCTCTCCTTTTCAACAAGGAGGGACCAAATACTGGCAATACCATCCTCCCCTCAACAGCTATGTGATCTACCAAACACTAGAGGGAGCTCCTGGAAAACAAGAAATATTTCTAGTTTTCAGAGTAATAGAGGCTGACACCCCTTCCCATTCCCTAACCCTATGCCTTGGCTCCACCAAGTGGCACATCTCGTTGCAGTGTTTCTCAAACTTGTGCTGAAAGGAACCCTGCAATACAATACCCAAAGTTTTTTTTTTTTTTTTTAATGAACCTTATGTTATTTGTTGATAGGCATTAGAAATAATTTTAGAGGATTTTACTAGGGAGGTTTTGCCAAAGCTTTGTTTATACCCCATAGAAAAGTTTGTGAACCGCTAGTCTAGACATGAGATCTGTATGGATTCCTCTAGTTAGACTCTTATCTGGGCATCTACTCCCACTAGGAAAGATCTGCCTTCGTCCCTTAATTGTATTTCAGTGAAGTCCTCCTTGCATAGTACAATGGAATCGAATGTATGGCTTAAATATATAGTTCTTTACTCATTACCATGGAAGCAAAAAGAACAAAATCAAACATAAAACGTGGAGGTTGTAGGAGAAAAATCTGTACTATAACATCGAATCTTCTAAAACATGAACAGTTTTGAAAGATTTAAGAACTTGGATCAGCACAATCATCAACCATAATTCCAGAGGACTGATGAAGAATGCCACCTACCATGTGACAGAGAGATGATGGATGAATATATAGAGTGACTGAGATGCAGCTTGCATGACTAGTATGTGAAAGGCACTTGAGGGATGGGGCAGACAAGATCTTCATCTTATCTACCCCATCCTTATTTCAGCCTTTACATTGATTCTTCAGTAGTAGTTATGGGCCTGGCAGAGTGGTCTGGAGCCTTGAAAGAATAAGACTAGACAATTAAGGGCACTCCTCTTTGGGGACAATTTTTGCTAATGACTACCACTACATACAGTTGTTTGTGGGGGGCATATCTGTGCTCATTAGAGACATCCTGTGCCATTGACTCTACTAAATAAGCAGACTGATACCCTTACTAGAATAGCAGAGATTGTGGAATGGACCCATTACCAGTCTGGACTGGGGGGCCATGACACCATGTTTTTAGTAGGTGTGAGACCACATGATTCCCCTAACAAAAAAAATGAAGCAACTACTCCTGCCCAACTATGTTCCTCATGCCAATAAGCATACCAACTTCTGAAATGACACTGTGGTTTCAGACCTAACTCCAACTGGCAAATTTTCACCATTTTAGAAAAAGATTTTTGCCCTTATTGAATATGATACTTATTCAGGTTATAGCATTAAAGTGCTATTAGTCTACCACAGAAGCAATAATGGTTAATGTTGTCTCAGAATATGTCATTCTTCCTTGTGGTCTCCCTTGCCTCTGACCAGATAATGATTCCCAGGTAATGATCAGGGGACTCACTTTATTATGAAGAAGGTCTGAGATTGGGTCCGCTAATACTGACATACTGGGTTTTCCACCTCCCATACCATCCTCAGGCGTCTGGCATTGCTGAACAGTGGAATGAACTCTTAAAACAACAGCTTCCTTGTTGCCATGCTCCTAACTGTCATGGTTGGGTGCCTTACTTTCTAGAAGCTGTGTCTGTAATAAGTCTACATTACTCCAGGAAAGGGAAAGGTATTCTAGGCCAAGAATTTCTTGGTTCTGACTTCTAGGAAGACCTATCTGATGAGGAGGGACTGTTTTTAGAGAAAAATCTAGTTGACCTTCACTTGCCTTACATTCTGAATAGAGTCATTTACTCCTTAAGGTGACTGCTTCCCCAGTGGGCTCCATACACCCTAGGGAAAAAAAAGCTCAGTTCCCCCTCCATTGGCAGTTTTGTTTTCCCCAGTAGAGTTGGTTCAGACTACTCCTTCCCACAGAGGATTTGGAAGATCATGGAGTAGAATTATTGGGAGGTACCCTATTTTCTAATGATGAAGCACAGGTAAAATTGTCTCTACATGATGATGGTGAGTGAGAATTTACGTGGAAGAATAGAGATCTGTTAGCCCACCTAGTAGCAATCCTGAGTATCTGAATGAAGGTAAAAGGGACAGTCCTTATTCAGTCCCTATGGAAGAAAGAGGCAGTACTTCAGCAGTGTCCTCTAACCATGGTAAGATTTGATAACACCCTCAACTACCACCACAACCATGGGTTCCTCAGGAACAAGAAGATTTTAGTTGGTGAACCAGGAAATAGTGAGTGGCAGTACAAGAAGAACTTTGCTATCACCTCCATATCAGCTTAGATCCTAGGAAAAGTTACGCACAAGAGGCTTATGACCTCTTAGGAACTTTACTCCAAGTGACCCTACTTCTGTGATAAATTGCCTAAAATTAGCCCTGATGATACTGTTTCTGCTCATCATTATAGCAGAAGAAGAATCTATGATTGTGTCAGAGATTTTATCATCTATGCTCTGGCCCTGATGATCCTGGTGGTGGTTGATTGCATCATTAAATACGTTGTGTACTACAAATATTTGACATCACCTACTCTACAGGTTAAATTTTGAGACTTGATCCAGGTGGCTCAGCGAGTAAGATCACCGGCTCCAGTGTCGGGATGACCTGGAGATCGAATCCCGGGCTCAGACACTCAGCACCACACCCAGAAATAACTGGCCATGTAACCTTGAGCAAGTTACTTAACCCTGATTGCTTAAAAAAATTTTTTTGAGACCTGAGATTTTGTTTTTCAAAAAAAAAAAATGCCTAGGATCTCTAGATTTTGTTCTCTTGCACAATTTTTTTTCTTTTTCTTTTCCTATGACTTCCTCATAGGACTGTTAAAGATTTTCAAGATTTTCACACACACACACACATACACACACACACGTGTGTGTGTGTTTGTAATGTAAAATACAAATATCTATAGGCTCCTTGAGGCTGAGAAGATTTCATTGTTTGTATTTGTATCCCTTGTACTTCACACAGCACCATGTTTTTCTGGTTGACCTAGGTTATCTCTGTATATAATGTCATCAAGATCAGTTGCATTGATTTATATAGAATCTATACTTTCAATGTTATTGTTTTACTTTTTCCTTGTCAAATTTCCTTCGACTTCTACCTATATCTGTCATTCTCTTTATAAGATCCTTTACTAATTTGGAGATATTTTCTGTTGTGCATTCTTTTTATCTATTTTTTAATTTATTTTAGTAATTTTTTGGTTTAAAGTCTTATCTTTCTGACCTAATTTCTGCCTTATTTTTTCTTTTAGGAGTTATGAAGTTTCTTGCTGTTATTCTATAATATCTAGGGGACTCCAAGAGTTATCTTTTTTCATTGGGTATTTTTGTTGACTTTTCTTTAAAGAATAATATTTATGCATTGTGCTATGGGTTTTTAAAAAATTCTTACTAATTTTTTCCTTCTGTCTTATTGAGTCACATTCTTTGTCTATTTGGCAACTATGGTTATATCCAGCTTTTTTTCTCTTGGACTGTTTTTTTTTTCTTTTAAGCTTTTTTCTCGTATTCCATTTAGCTAGTCTTTAGATTCCCACTTTACTGTTTGGAACCTCTTCCTTCCACTATGAATAAGTCACCGATTTTGTGATTCTGATAGTTAGGAGTTTGAGACCTGAGCTACTTCTGATGAGATGAGAAAGGCCTTGCCCACTGGGGGAGAGTTATTCAGCTACTTCTCTGCTTGGAGTAGACTTCCCAAGGGAGAGGATTGACACCAGTTATGTTTCTAGTCACCTTTCACTTGAGTACAGAACCCCCTTCTACTCTTGACTGGATCTGTGCTGCCATGTATTTCATACTCTCCACCACAATTTTGCTCCTCTTCCTTTGTGTGTCTGGACAGGATCCATGTTTTCTTCTAATGGTTTACAAGGACTTCAGACTGAGTCACTACTGTGACTTTAACCTTGTAAGCCAAGGCAGACCATTTAACACAAGCCTGGCAGCTTCTGGTAGAGGTGGTGGGAGTGTAGGGGCCAGGAAGTGAAGCCTGGGTTTGCCTGAGTAAACGGTACCTTTAAATATTTCAATTCTCCAGTGTTATTCCATATTCTGTTACCCTGTGTGATATTTTGGTCCTTTAATTTTGATGATTCAGATTTAAGTATTATAGATTGTGTATGTATTTTCTTTTTTAAGGTTGTTAAGTTGGAGGAATTAAGCTGAAAACAATTATCTGGAAACCTTGCTGATTGCATATTAGACATAATATTAAAGAGATAGTTAAGGAAACAGCCATCATAAGGAGCTAGCATGACTTTAATCAAAACATGCCATGACAGACTAACTTCATTTCCCTTGTTGACATGGCTTTTAGATAAATTAGGGAAATTTTGTAGATATATATCATAAGATCATAGATTAAGAGCTAAAAGGGGTCATAGAGGGCATTGAAACTAATCTTTTCATTTTACAAATGATGAAATTGAGGCACAATTAGGTGAGATGATTTGCCCAGGGTCACACACAGGTAATAAATGTCTGAGATAGGATTTAAAATCGCCTTCCTCACTCCATGCCCACCTCTTATCCACTGTACTGCCTAAGCTGATTAATTATTATTAGCATGATTAGGGTACATCAGAATATAGTATATATACCAAGGGGGAGGACATCTGTGAAATAGCCCAGTGAGGGCCCAGCAAAGGCATCTGTTTCTTCCAGAACACACATCCTTTTCTGATATGCTTTGTGCCTTTTTTTTTTTTCGTATGATCTACCTATTTCCCTTCCTGCCTGCTTTTTTGTGTTTCCCTTTTACTCAGAAAGGCATGCCTATGGTTGTGCTGGTTCTGACTACAGTAGGAACTGACTATTAAATTTTCAGTGTGGGTATTTGCCCCTGGGGAATCAGCAAATACTACAAGGTTTAATTTATTGTTTTGTTGATTATTTAGACTTAATAAAGTGATGAAGATAAATGTTAACAATGCAGATTAAATTTACAAGTATGTTCTAAGGACACTTTTTTCTCCAAGGGAGGCAACTGTTAAATATTTACCGGCATATCCCTGGGCATACTCCAGCCCTTCTGGACACTCAACAGTGGAATAGAATCAATCACTACAGCATCAGAGGATCATCAAGCTCAAAAGGACCTTTGAGATTATCTTGTATGACCTTTGCCCCTACATGCACATATTTTTTCCAGAAAAGGAAAAAAATCTAAGGAGTTTAAGTTATTTGTTCAGGGTCACACAACTAATGTGGGTAAGACATAGAATCGGGATCCAAGTCTTTCTCTTTGAAAGCATGTCTCTGTCCCTTGCCTTGTAATCTTTTGATGAAAGAAGAATGAATAACAGTGCTGAAAGCAAAAAGATGGAAGGAAGGAAAGAAAGAAAGGAAGGAATGAGGAAAGAAAGAAAGGAAGGAAGGAAGGAGGGAATGGAGGGAGGGAGGAAGAAAGAAAAAAAGGAGAGAGGGAGGAAGGGAGTGAGGGAGAAAAAGAAAGGAAGAAAAGAAAGAAAGAAGGAAGGAAAAAAAATAAAAGCATCTAGCTAATGGATATCCTAGGTTATCCATACACCTAGGACTCAGTGAGGTGACAGGGAGGTAGTTACAGTGAGTGGAGGGAAGAGGTAAAAGTGAGGGAGAAGCCTTGGCAAGAAGGAAACAAGGCTCTTTCAGGGGCTTTGGTGGAGTTGATGAAGAAACCTGGCTTCAGCTGACCCTAGTCATTTTAAATAACCCATTTTTCCATGACATAAAAGAGACACATTCAGCGGTTGCTCAGGTACACTAAGTTTTTTGCATATTTGAAGACTATTCCAAAAAACAACAATCTTGACATCCACTTCGTCTCCCTCTGCCAAGCCTAGGTTTCTTTCTTTCCTTCTTTCTGAACAAGCTACTCCTTGTGACTTCCCTGCATGGTTGATGAGGCCCCATAATTCACCTGGAGGAATGCAGCCTAACAGAAGGTGAAGATACTCTGAAGTTTGATAAAACATGATTATGAGGAAGGCTATGTATTTATAGTATGAAGAAGCAGAATTATACTCAAGAGTACCAGGGGGAGTTAGGTGGCATAGTGAATAGAGCACTGGCCCTGGAGTCAGGAGGACCTAAGTTCAAATCAGACACTTGACACTTACTAGCTGTGTGATCTTGGGCAAGTCACTTAACCCCAATTTCCCTCCCTTCCCCCCTGCAAAAAGCAAAAAAAAATAAAATAAAATACAGTATTCAAGAGTACTGAAGTGGAAGCCAGAAGACCTCAGTTTCCTTATCTCTAAAATGAAGGAATTGAAATACTCTCTAAAGTCCCCTTCAGCCCTAAGTAGAGAGAAGCTAGTCCTATGACCTAGGTTCAAATCCTAACTCTTCCCAAGAGCCTCTCCCAACTTCCCCCATCACTACCTAACTAACTGTTGGTCATCTCTGTCTGGGGGCCCCATAAGCACCTCTCATTCACCTTTTCTGAAACAGAATTTATTATCTTTCCCCTAAAAATGGCCTATTTGCTGTTCTTTGTATACCACTTTGTCTTGTCTCTTGCCCTTGTGTTCGTACATGCTGTCCCCTATGTATGGAATGTATTTCCTCCTCATTATCTCTTTTTAATTTAGTCTATTTCAGATTAGCTCAAGTGCAAGATTAGCTCAAGTGCAAGCTAATATATGAAGGCATTCCCCATCCACTCAACTGTTAATGCTCTAACCCTCAAATGACTTTACATATTTAATTACTGAGTGGCACTGGACAGCCAACCAATAAGTTATCCTCTGAATCAGGAACCAAACATACAGGCATATTTGATGAGAGATTTGGTCCCATGCTTAACCCCCAGCTCAGTGGATATTGCAGATGCTAAGGTGTTAATATCCAACTGTTCTATGGGGCGGCCAGGTAGCACAGTGAGTAAGAGCACCGGCCCCAGTTTCAGGATGACCTGGCGATCGAATCTGGCCTCAGACACTTAGCACCCACCCAGAAACACCTGGCTGTGTAACCTTGAACAAGTTACTTAACCCCAATTGCTTACAAAAAATAATATCCAACTGTTCTTTTTGCAAAATATATACACCTTTCTCTGAAGGAAGTCAGAAGGGGGTTATGTCATTAGACATAATTTGTCTACTCCATTTCAGGGCTTCAAATAGCTAATCTTAGATGAGGTGGTCAGTTTGAATGAGTCAAAACAAGATGCAGAAGTCAGGGAAGAACTTAGTTCTTAACTTTTTGTGGAAAAGAAGGGGAATTTTCTCTACCTACTTCCCCCATATCAGACAAGGAAGATACCCTGTCCAGTTAGTGTAGTGACCTAGACATGAGTGCAAAGAGTTAGTCGATGTCAGAAAATATCAGTTTCAGGGAATATAAACCCCTGGGTCCAACCATGAACTCAAGAGTGAGTTAGCCCTGGAAATTCAGAAGCGCTCTGCAGATAAGACTGTATTATGAAAAAGGACATAGAGGCCCAGAAGTTCTGGACTTGTGAGTTGCCTTGGCCACACATTTTCCCTACATTGGGCCTCCTTTGTATTTGTATTGTGTCTACATCTATTCTTCCCTTAGATGCTATGTGCACTTGTAGAAGAGGGTACCTCAGGATTAGGGGAAAAATACTGTTTTTACTATGCCCTCTTAGTAAATACTTTTGCTAACAGTTAATTTTGACTAGTAGTTGACTGTGGCAAATACATTATGATAGAGGTTCTGATTATAGTTTTAGGATTGGGTATCTGTTGGGTACTTGTCGAGCCCAAGAGTATCAGCCCTTCTAGAGACCCTACTTATGAGTGTGAATGCATAGTTGGGAAGAAAGTTCAGAGGAGGAGCTGTGTTGGTACAATTTACTCTCTTTTTTAATGGCTGGCCCCCTTCAGAGGAAGGAACTCTCCTTTCAAGTGTGAGTTTTCAGGGCTAAGGGAAGAGAATGTGGTCAGCTTGTGGTTTATTCACCTTCATGTCTACCAGGATCAAAGATATTGGCATATTTACTTTCTCCCCAAAATAAATTCTTTTTTTTTGCTTTTTGGAGGGCAATTGGGGTTAAATGACTTGCCAAAGGTCACAGTGCTAGTTTTTGTGTTGTGTCTGAGGCTGGATTTGAACTCAAGTCCTCCTGACTCCAGGGCCAGTACTCTACTCACTATGCCACCTAGCCACCCCTTCTTAATACTTGTTTCCTTGAACCACCAACCAGAAATCTCACTGTCAACTTAAATTTGGATCACATGGGGTTAAACCTCAATATTTGATATCTACTTCCCTCCCAAGATTTTGTCTTCCTTTATTTCCCAGTTTCACTGGCAGCATTTAAGTAAGCAAAGTTATCAGAGATTCAAATGGCCATCCAGATTTTTACTGCATAGACACATACATGCTACAAAAATACATAAAATAATATGGTTTTAAAAAGTTAGCAGTCTAAAGACAGTCACAATCTGCTGCTGGAGGTGAGGGTGAGTAAGAAAGTTTGAACAACAGTAGGTGGACCCCCCAATATCCAATTCTTTATTACAGAATGGGTAAAGCATGGGAGTGGAGTTGGCAACATGTGAGAGGCTCTCTACCTACCAGAAAAGCAAAGGGGGTGGCAGTGAGGGTGAGGGTGGGGGAGTTGGGGTGGGGAAATTAATGCAGGGAAGATTCATACAGTTCCATTCCTGCGTCTCACATACTCAGTGGCTGGTTTGGGGTGTCTGTGCCTGGCTACTCAGTGCCTTCCTTTGTCACTAGAAAATAGTAGTAGTTGTAATAATAATAGCTAACATTTATATAGCCTTTTACACTTATCTCATTTTATTTTCACGATAGCCCTGAGAAGTAGGTTCTTCTTTAATACCCATTTTACAGAGGAGAAGACTGAGAGAGAAGTTAAGTGGCTTTTTCAGGATCATACATATACTAACCACTGGAGACAGGATTCAAACTCCCATTTTTGTGTCTTCAGGTCCAACACTTAATCCACTTAACTACCCAGCAGCTTGAGCAACAAATTAGACTAGCTGAGAGGCTGCCCTGGCTCCAACTTTTGTTATTCTTCATGCATCCATCCATCTGTGTCTCACTTGGCTTTTTTTTGTTTTTGTTTTTAAACCCCAAGACTAGTGTCAAACAAAAAGGATTCTGGAGAGAGTCTGAAATTCCTTGAACTCAGGGAGAGATGAGGAAGGCCTTACCCCCTGGTGGAGAGCTGTTACCTCATGTACCCTTTGCTCCCTGTCCAAGCCCTTTCAGAAGAACTCCAAAAACATTAACTGCATAAGCACTTTGAATTCACTAATAGAATGTAAGTTCCTGGAGGGTGGGAATTGTGAAATTTTTGTCCTTGTATCCTCAGCCTAGAAGAGCATCTTGCACATAGTAGACATTTAAAAAATGTTTATTGAACTAAATTAAGTTCTGACAGTAGATCTGATGAGAATTGACTAGGTTTTTTTTTTTAGGCAAAATTGTCAGGGAAACCTGAGCCCGTTGAGGGTGAGGGAGAGGAAATGTATTCTGTTGGCTGTGTTGGAGCTCTTTGAGCCAGAGTATGGAAGTCTGCCTAGAGCCAGGCAAAGTCAGGAAGAAGGCAGTGGTCAGAAGGGTGGGTCATATTGGCAAGCAGGCATTTATTTATGTGCTCTTTCATCACATGCTTTTGGATAGCTGCTGACTTTTTTTGAGCTAGATTGCAGGCTGATTTCTTGAAAAGGCAGGTTTATTAGTCTTTGGAATGTTCTCTCTAAAAGTCATTTGAGAGACAGGGTGATGTGAATCTGGCGGAGCAGAGTTCAAGAATCTGGTTCTGTTAACCTTGTCACTTTTAGATATTTCAGATAAAGAGTTGTAAGGGAGGAAAGGGTGGGCTGGGAGGAGGTGGGGTGGTAATATTTTCCTAATTTAATGCCCCAGACTGTTTATTAAACGAGAAACAAACATTTGAGTACTGGGATCATCGCCCAGCCAGGCTCAGACTATAGAATACTTCTGGGAAGGGAGCCAATCAGAGAATTAGAGGAAGCTTTGCTATGACTCCCAACCCTCTTCTAGAATTGCTACATGTTTATCCCACAGAACATTCAGGAATTTCTTTCAGAGAGATCATCCATTGTAGCCTGAAAGCTGGGAATATATGAGTTCCTAACCCCACTGTCCTTGACTGAACTAGGTTCATTGTGTGTGAGACAGCAACCCTTACTCAAATAATTATTCAGAGACTTCTCCAGGTAGAAGCAAAAGGAAATTTTATTATGATCTCGTGAGAAAGGGCATTGCCACTGCTAGGAACTGCTAGCAGGAGAGGCAAGACATGGTTATATACCCTAACACAAATACCTCCTCCCTGCTATTGATCTTTACTCCCATTGATTAGGAGTTGGGCCTCACAATCTAATGTGGAAATCTACCCCAGATACGAGGAACAAGGAAACAAAAAGGTTAGCCAGTGAAAAATGCTCTTATCTTTATTTGGCACACTGACTCTTGTGGATGTAGCATCAGGATATATCTAGGGAGAGGTGAATTTCTGGTCCCCTAAAGTCAGGTGATTTCTAATAAATGGAAACTTAGGCTTGGGCTTCTGGGCAGCCTTCAGTTAAGTTCTGAGGAGTCTTCACTGTCCTGTCCCCATGGGAAACATTACTAGATTTTTAGGGTATGGTTTGAGAAATTTTCACTTCTCTCATTCAATTGGGATCATCAGGAAAACACTACCTGAAATCCAGTTATATATCAGAAGGATCTGTGGAATGAAGAGTTCAGTTTATGTTTGGGGGCACTACATTCAGGAATGTGCTGTTATGTTTAACATATGTTTAACAACCAGCTTTCTAACCCACCCCCCAAAACAAAACAACACCACACCTATATGCCTGTGACACACTTTTAAGCTTAATCTACAGTATTAATAGTTTCCCCATCATTTTCTTAATTCTATGCAATCAATAAGTAATAAACCAAGCACTGGTTTTTAGCAGTAGCCAGTATCTGAGGTATAAATGTTCACACTGAAAATTTAACAATTGGCTCTGGGAAGCCTGTTTGAGCTGGCTCCAGCATAACCCTGGCTCCAGTCTCATTGCTGGTGAAAACTTGTGACCTTCCTACTGGAAGTTAAGAAATCTCTTGAGGTGAATGATTTATCTCAACTAAGAAAAAAATAATAGTCCTTTGCATGCATTTCAAAGAATATTGCATTCTCTTGCATTCTACAAGACGGGTACTTTAGTTTTTTTTCTCAGCAGCAACTTTTTCTTTGTAATCTCAGGACAATTGCTACCACCTAGGAGATGCTTAATAAATGTTTGCTTAATTGAATCTATTCCCATACTGACACTAGGAAGAAAGATTGGATTTTTCTGTTCATTCCACAGAAAATCATAAAAAGAAGTATGTGCACTGCTCTCTTCATCTTACAAAACAACATTAACCTTAAACAAGAAGACTGAAAGGGGTTAAAGAACTTGACTTGTCTAGGTTCACATTGCTATTAAGTGTCAGAGCCAGGACTCAACTTGGGTTTCCAAATCTAAGACCAGTGCCCTTACTACTATGCAATACAGGCTGGCATGGGAGAAATAGCAGTAAATCTGAGTTCAGATGACCTGAGTTTGAATTCTTGCTCTGCTGTTAACTATTACCTATGCTACTATGTGCAAAACCCTTCACCTCCCTGGGTCTCAGCTCTCTCATCCATGTAATGAAGGTGTTGTTCTAGATCAGATCAGAGGTTCTTAGTCGTGTGTGTGTGTGTGTGTGTGTGTGTGTGTGTGTATGTGTATGTGACAGACCTCTTTGACAGTCTGGGAAAACCTATGGAACTTTTCTCAGAACAATGTTTTTAAATACATAAAATAAAATACATAAGGTTATAAAGGAAAACAATTATTATAGAGTTATCAAAATTTAAAAAAAACAACAACAGCAACAACAAATAAATTCATGGAACCCAGGTTAAGAACCTCTGATCTAGATTAGAGATCACTAAAATGGGGGGCCAAAGTATTATCCTAAGGGGTGCAGATAATGGGAAGATGGGTCACATTCAACCCTTCTTTGAGTAGCCATTTATAGAACTTGTCTCTAATCATACCTGTCCCCAACATTCCACCCCCTCTCAATTCTGTGGAAGTTCCTAAACTGGTTTTATTTTTTTAACAAAAGTCTAATTTAATGAAATAGTATAAATAAGATAAAATACCTGCAACATTAGATGCCTCACAGTATTCCCAGCCTTCCGCCCTAGATAACCTCACGGGTATGGAAGGTACCCCTCTGGATGGGCTCTGTACTCCAAGGGGGAGTGACCCATCCCTTCCACCCCCATTCTGGGTTGGAGAGACCGAGTTCCATAAGATAAGCACATTTGGATGATTGTGTTTTGCATTGCAGTTCTCATAACATTAGCTTTTCCCCCTAAACCACATCTTCTGAATTTCCCAATTTCTGTTATGGAGACCATTATAGTTCTAGCTGAATGATTCTCAGCCCTGAAGTTATTCTTGATATCTATCACTCTCACTTATCCCACATCTCCAAGTAATTGCCAAATCTTGCTGTTTCTATTTCCCCATGGGTCCTATTTCTCCCCTTCTCTTCACTCACATAGCATGAGGATTCAGGCCCACATTTTCTGTCACCTGCACTTTTGCCATGGCCTTCTATTTGATCTCCCTGCCTTAAGCCCTTCATCTATCCTTCGCAGAATTGCCAAACATGATTTTCTTAAAGCATAGGTCTGACTAGTTACCCCAACCTATTCAATAAACTCCAATAGCTCTCTATTGATTTGGGGATGACATATTAACTTCATTGTTTGACAAGTAAAGCTTTTCACAACCTGGTCCCAAGCTGCCTCTCTTATCTTATCATAAATCATTCCATTACTCCACTTTCTGCAGGCTGTGGTCCAGACAAACTGGTCTTCTTGCTAATCATCTCACTTATACAAAAACTTAATTAAAACATTTAAATATGAATAGGAAATTAAGTTATGACACTGTCTATTAAACAGAGCCACTTGAATGAATTTTTACTGAAAACTTTCTCCTGGGTTGAAATCAGCAACAATTTACTTCTGTTTATTGTTTTCATATTCTGTATGGTGCCTATCTATCCACAGAGAAACCCAATGCCTGCTGAAAAACTATGTTCATTGACTGTTATCACTTTTTATTTTGTTGTTTCATTTTGCATCTTTTTCAAGAGAGAAGTTTACTTGTTTGGCTAGCCACATTGATCATTTTCCTTCTCTGAGCCTTAGTTTCCTGATCTGTAAAATGGGGATAATATATACCCCCCAAATCTCTTAAAACTACTGTGAGGAAAGCACTTTGTAGTAGATAGATAGGCAGATAGCCAGAGAGAGAGAGAGAGATGGCTCCATTCATCAGTTGATAGAAATGGACCATATACATGCATGCATACATACATACATACATACATAGTTGAAACATTTATCAAGCACTTCCAGCTAAAAACACTGAGGATACAACAGCAAGATGGTTGCTTCTTTCAAGGGATTTACATTCCAATATAGGAAGACAAAACAAAAAGGGAACTGGTAGCAGGTAGGGGGAGTAAAGTGTAACCTTTGGTAGATTATACCAAGCTAGAAGGGGCAGCTGGGTGGTACAGTGGATACAGTGCCATATCAGACCTGGAGTCAGGAAGACTCATCTTCCTGAGTTCATATCTGCCCTCAGATACTCAATAGCTGTATGACCCTGGGCAAGTCACTTACCTCTGTTTGTCTCAATTTCCTCATCTATAAAATTGTCTGGAGAAGGAAATGGCAAACCACTCCAGTATCTTCACCAAGAAAACCCCAAATGGAGTCACAAAGAGTCAGATGTAACTGAACCAACTGAACAACAACAAAAACCAAACTAAAAAAGCTTCAAGTGTGGTCTTGGTGATATATTGTGTGTAGTACATGGAAGGGCCTATATAATTACAGAGAATCCCATCACCACTTGTTTAGCCTCAAAAAGATGACCTAGGAAGTGACTGTTTTGCATCTGCAGTGATAGTGGCAAAGAGGCAGGAAAGGGGTCAGCAGGAATCACACAGTTTTTAGACTATCTACATCCATCCATCTTACTCTTGGTCTTCAAAATGTGAAATAACTGTCCACTGACCAATGAGTTGATGTGCTACTGGGGGAATATTGAGATTGATATTCTCCCCATGGAAATCAGATTACATCAAGAAGTTGTAACTAAATGCAAGATTTATAAGATCCCTCCAGAAAGGCAACTAAGTAGTTGGCAGGGTTGGTTTTACTGTGTATCCAAAGACAGTGAGAAACATCATTTCATTGAAACTTAGTCATCTCACTTCAGTTAACCCTCTGTTCTTATCCTACATAGATTAGATCACTACAGATTTTGGCAGAGACTGAATCACACTTCCAAAGTACTCAGCTTTCATTTCTGATTATCACAAAGTAAAATGTGGTATCTGTCAGTGGTTGTGTAGACCTAACAGTCAAGCTATTTCCAAGTGTGAATAATGGAGAGAAGGGGAAGAACATTTACTAAGTGCCTGCTATGTGCCAGAGACTATGCTAAATGTTTTACAAATATTATTTCATTTGGTCCTCACAACAACTCTGGGAGTTAGGTGCGTTTATAATTGCCATTTGATAGTTGAGGAAACTGAATCAGACAGAGATTAAGTGAGTCACACAGTTAATAAGTATCGGAGGAAGGATTGGAACCTCCATTTCCCTGACTTCAGGCTCAGTGCTCTATGCACTGTACTAAAAAAAAGATAAAGACAAACAAAACAAAAACCCCCATTATGATTTTCCCTATAAGAACAATAATACAATCTAGTTAACTTCTTACTTTTAGAAATAAACAATTACAAAGAAATATATTTACTACCTACGTGACCCAAATCTCTAACTTAGTCTCATCAGTATATCGACAGTGTTGGACAAATAATCTCTAAGGTTCTCTTGAGCTCTAAAAATTTTATGACCCCACGTGTTGTAAGACTTAGTGAATGAAGCCAAAAATTAAATTGTCTCTAAATTTAAAACTGTCATCAGTCACTGCTTAGTGCAAGGTTGGCTTTCTCACCCAGACAAGTAAGTATAGGGTGTCCCCAAAGTCTTAGAGCATACTTAAGCTGTAATAGTTTTAAAAGCTTTAAAAACTATAGCTTTAATAATAGTTCTATAGACTTTTGGGACACCCTGTCGAGAAAGACTTGCTTGTTTTGAATTGGAAGTCATCTTGGGCTATAGTTTCCCTGGAGACATGACTCTGTGACTTTAAAAAGACTTGGCAAGAATCTGCATTTACAATTGTTGAAAGTGAAAATTTAGAGAACTATTCATCCTTATCTGTGTAAAGGTATTACTTTTGCTTCTACCTCCTCATTTTTCCCAATAATACTTAGAACCAACATCCTAGGGTAATTCTCTGTTCTTTTCAAAGACAGAGAAAAGAAAGCTTATCAATGCCATGTTCTCCCTAAAGGGCTAAGCAGGGGAAAGGCAGAGGAAGAGGGAAAGGGAGAGGGGAAAGGAGAGGGAGAAGGAGAGGGGGAGAAAGAAAGAAGAGGAGAAAAAAGGAAGGAAAGGTAAAGGAGGGGAAGATGAGAGAGGGGAAGGGAAAGGGGGAGAAAAACAGGGAAAGAGAGAAGGAGGAGGAAGGAGGAGAGAGAAGAGGAGGAGAAAAAAGGAAGTGGAAGAAGCAGAGAGGGAGACAGAGAGGGAATGGGAGGGGCAGAGAAAGGGAGAAGAAGACAGGGTGGCTAGGTGGCACAGTGAATAGAGCACCAGCCCTGGAGTCAGGAGGACCTGAGTTCAAATTCGCCCTCAGACGCTTAACACAAAAACTAGCCGTATGACCTTGGGCAAGTCAACCCCAATTGCTGTCCAAAAAGGAAAAAAAAAGAAAGGGGAAGAGAGGAGAGGGAGCAATACAAAAGGATATGATAGTGTAGCTTTTGTTTCTTATCCCCATAGCTATACCATCGCCAACATGAGGACTTCTCTGACATTATATTTCTCTGTGACACTTGTGTAGATGAATCACTCTCTACTTTTTCTTCTTCCTATTTTAACATATATGCTCTGGCTCTTCCTCCTAGAACCAGGCCTGATACACCTTTCCTCAGGATTTGGGAGCACCCTAACCCCCTACAGCTGTGTCTCTCCTGCTCATTTTTAGGGGCTAGGGACCAGCTTCCCAATTCAATGTGACTACTTAACATCTATTGACTTTTACAAAGGGACATTTACTTCAAAGATATAGTAGGGACAAATGTATAGGCCAGGGGTGGGGAACCTGCAGCCTTGAGTCCATATGTGTGTGGCCCTTGGCCCTCTAGGTCTTCAAGTGTATTCAACTGAATCCAAACTTCACAGAACAAATCCCCTTAATAAAAGGATTTGTTCTGTAAAACTTGGACTCAGTCAAAAGACTAAGGACCTAGAAGGCTACATGTGGCCTTGAAGCTACATGTTCCCCACCCCTGGATAAGCATTTCCTTCATTACCTTCAGAGCATACTCACCTCTATACCCCTTCACTCTCTGGAGGATTAGGCTCATTCTGCTCCAAACTAGCTTTTGTCTCACCAAGTTCATGTCCTGAAACAGCATGTCTGCCAGGTAAGTACTTCTACTGGGCCTACGTCCCTAATGTCACTCCTGAAGATTGCTTCTTATTTCTTTTTGGGGTCATGTATGCTGCATTGACTGTGAAACCCAGTCTGGATTCCAGCTTCCAGTTCTCATGGTTCAATTTATAGACCAAAGTCAGAAATTCCACTCCTTTTACCTAGAAAGGAAAAAGAACAAACAAAAACACCAAAGAGCAAGGACCATTTGGTGGGGTAGTGGTGGTGCAATATGGCTTGAGAGGGGAAGGAGACCCCAAGGCCATCCATCCCCCTTCCCAAATGGTCTCTCTCAGGACACCCTGGGTGAAGCAGTCATGGAATGAAGTCAGACTAGAGAATGAGGCAGAAGAGTAACTGAGATGATAGTCCTTTTCCCATTCCCTCATAGACAATCAAAGACCATCTTCTCTACCACATGGTTAGCCAAGCAGAACCAGTGACAGAATGACAGCTCATACTCCACGGTCTGTTCTAAGCACTTCCTTTATACATCATCGCAATTCTCCCATAAGCCACTTTCCCAGAACAAGTCGTGCATTCCGTCCCAGCACTTCTTTTTAGGAAGTGCCCTGAGAGACTCAGCTATATCCAGAGGACAGTTACTTAGCCAAATTCAATTTTAAAAGCATTTATTAAGTGTCTACAATGTGCAGGCATTGTGTTAGGATACTAAGACAAAGCAAAATTAGTCCTCACCCTCAAAGATCTTGCATTTATTTTGCAGGGAAAAAATATCTACATGGATAAGTGTACTAATGCAAGGTAGTTACAAAAATGGAGAAGCATTAAAAACTACAGAGAAACAGGAAAGGTTTGTTGTAGGAAGCAGTATGTGAGCTGAATCTTTTTTTTAAATCATATTTTGTTTTTCCCCAGTTATATGTAAAAATATTTTTTCATTAAAAAATTTTGAGTTCCAAATTCTCTCCATCCCTCCCTCCTTGCTCTCCTTCCTGAGACAATAAACACTTTGATTTAGGTTACACATGTACAACTATACAAAACATATTTCTTTATTAGTCATGTTGTGAAAGAAAATACAGACCAAAAAGAAAAAGATGAAAAAATAAACTGAAAAACAGTATGCTCCAATCTGCATTCAGACTTCATCAGTTCTTTCTCTAGAGGTGTATAGCATTTTTCATCATGAGTTATTTGGAATTGATTTGGATTATTTATAGCAGAGAAGAGCTAAGTAATTTTCAGTTAATCATCATATAATATTGCTCTTACTGTGTACGATGTCCTCCTGGTTCTTCTCCATGTGAGCTGAATCTTGAAGGAGGTTAGGAGTTATAAGATGCAGCGGTAAGAATGATTATTCCAGGCAGGGTATATTGCAGCACAAAGGTGAGAAATGGTTGTCATGTATGTGGGACAGCCAGTGGACTATTTGACTAGAATGTGATATATGGGAGGGAGCAGGGCAGAAAAGTTATGTGATATTAGTCTAGAAAGGATTCTATTCCAGAGAAGTTTGTATTTTCTTCCTAGACACAGTAGGGAACCGCTGAAACTTTTTGAGCAAGGGATGACATGGGGAAACCCATGCTTTGGAACTATCATTTTGGAAGCTGTATGGTAGATGGATTGGAGAGATGAGACCCTAGAGGTAGGGAAACCAATGAGAGGGCTATTGTAATAGTACAGCTGAGAGGTGATTAGACGAAAGGCCTGGATATCCAGAATCAGTTGAATAATCTGCAGAAACAAAATGGTAGTCTTCAAGTAGAAAAAGAAATTAAATTTGTTCTCTTTAGCCACAGAAAACAGAAATAGGAGAAATAAGTTCAAGTTGAAGAGGGGAACATGTTGACTTAACATAAAATCCCCACCTTTTGTCTTTGACTCCTTTTACTTTCCTCTTACACATTTTCTGTTTCAATCTGCCATCTGACAAACACAACTGTCCATAAATTGAATGGGCTGCCTTGCATAATGATGGATTGATTGCTCCACCACCAAAGGTCATCAGCTGAAGATTAGACAATGATGACTTGTTAGACACTTTGTAAGAAGTATTCTTGTTCAGCTGTGAATAGAAATAGATCACTTGTAAAGTTCCTTCCCAGTCTGAGTGATTACAGAAATTTCAAGAAGGGGGTGAACCCACAAAGACTCTGTAGAAAGCAAGGAGGATAGATTTGTCAGAAGAATAGAGGGTATTTCCCAAAGAAGGAACAGGATTAGTGAAGGTTGGAGGTAGAATGGACATGATAGATTTATTTAGAGGCAGGAAGGAATCTACAATGGTTTGAGGGAAGAGTTTTTGTTAGGGATTAACCAAAAATAAAGTTGTCTATGCAGTTTGGACCAAATTCTGGGGACTTTGAATGTTAGGAAAAGTAATTTGGAGTTTATCCTGTGGGAAGTAGTGTCCTTGAAGATTTTAAACAGAGGAGTTAAAAACAGTTTTAGGAAGATGGAATGTCACTTATTATAGCAAGAAGGTATTCAGGATAAGTAAAAAATAAGAAATTGGAGACAAGGGAGACAGTTAAAAGGTAAATAGCAGTAGCTAAGTCATTAGTTAATGAGGACTGAATTATAGAGGACAAGTTGGTGGGTATGGAAAGGTATGAGACTTCAGTATTATAATGGAAATTGAAACAATGTCTTACACAAGACATTTAATAAATGCTTCTTGAAATGAATTTTTAAAAATAAATATATTATTTAGGGTATCACTGTCATTTCTCAGTCTTTATAATAAAATCATCCCTTGTAATGAAGAAGCATAGTTAAGCAAAATAAAGTCACACCATGTTTGACAATGTGTGTGGAGTGAATTTTCAAAAAAGAGTCAAGAAGGCTTGGTAACTGATTGGAAAGGGAATGAAGGAGAGGGAGGAGTCAAACCTAACTTGGGTTTGGGTTACTTGAAGAATGTTGGTGCCACTGACAAAATTAGGGTATTTAGGACCATCATGCTAGTCTGAGTTAGAGAGGCTCAGTAGATTATAGATCATAAGCATCATAAAACTTAGAAATCATTTTAGTCTAACTCTCTCATTTTACATATGAGGAAGCTGAGACCCAGAAAGGTTAAATGACTGCCCCAAAGTCCAATAACAGGGTTGGAGATAGATTTTGAGCCCACATCTTTCTGACTATTCCATCCACTATAATAGGAGCAGATTGAAAAGAAATATATAAATGAAGAGTATGTCAAGAATAGATGCCACTGAGTTTATAGTATGTGCTTCATTTTGGGAAGAGGAAAAATAATGAAATATGGGGCAAACAAAATATAGCATCTGTCAAAAGGTTGGTTTTCTTTCTTAAAGGATGAGGGAGGCTGGCATGTTCAAAGGCAGCACGAAAGGAATCATTTGACAGGGAGAGAATAATGATTCAAGAAAGATGGAATGTTTTTGATGGCATAAACTGCTGGAGAAGATGGGGTGGAAGATAGGGTCAAGTGTACACATAGAAGGATTGGCTTTGGCAAAGAGAATGTGCTACCTCTTTGACACCAAGTGAAAGAGAAGAAAATGGAAGATGATGCCCAGAGGTTTTGAGATGAAGAGATGGAGAAACCTCATTTTTTTTTTAGCAAATAAAAAGCAAGGTCTTTAATGCTCTCTCTGTCTCTGTGTCTCTGTCTCTTTCTCTCTGTGTAAGAGTGGTGAATGTGGGGTGGCTAGGTGGCACAGTGAATAGAGCACCAGCCCTGGAGTCAGGAGGACCTGAGTTCAAATCTGGCCTCAGACACTTAACACAAAAATCTAGCTGTGTGACCTTGGGCAAGGTCACTTAACCCCAACTACCCTAACTTCACCCTCCAAAAAAAAATGGTGCATGTGGGAGGGGTTGAAGATCAAAAAGGTTTGTAATAGCTTCCTTTGGAAGTGAGATAGGGCAAAAGAATAAATGAGAGAGGGAGAAGGGAACATCTTACTGTAATAAGGGTCCATTTGAGATTAAAGATGAATTTGCAAAATACCCAGTCAGCATAGTTGTGGGACTTTCTCTAGCCATATTCAGTTGCCTGTGCTGAAGCTTAATACTTCGACCACATAATGAGAAGGTAGAGTTCATTGTAAAATATCTTGATATTGGGAAGATTGAAGGCAGAGAGAAAAGGAAATGACACAGGATGAGATGGATCAATAGTGTCAAGGAAGCAATGAACAAAAGCTTGGACAGACTTCAGGAGATAGTGGAGGATAGAAGGGTCTGGCATGTTATGGTCCCTGGGATCATGAAGAGTCATATATAGCTGAAGGACTGAATAGTTGCATAAAAAATGGAGGAAATGGAGGATGGAAATAATCCAGGGCTGACATATGGCCAAAGAATAATAGTGATAAGACAGGGAGGTCAGGGATTCAAGAGCAAAAGACAGTGTAGAGTTGTAATGAGTAGCTATTGCATTGGGACTATCCATCTAGCTTTCACCTGCCTCCTTCTCAGACCAGCTGTCTTCTTTTCCACCAGCCTTCTGACCAGTCACCTTTTTTTGCCAACACCTTTCCTGCCTTTGAGACCAATAACCTTCTTTGTCACTATGACAAATGTGTCCTGACTCCAGGTGTCATTTAGTCCTACCTTCTAGATATCACAAAACCTACCCAAAGACTGAGGCCACTGTCAGTAACCTGGTCAACCTTACCTGCAGGTCTTTTACTCCTTATATATCCCAGAGTTTCTATTTCCCCTGTGACAGAGTAGTCCTTAATGCAATAGCTGTACTTTTCTTGTAAGATGGTGAGAGGACTCAGAGTGCCTTCTTTGGTTCCAGAACCAGGATGGGGGCCTATGTTCCCCTTTAGGCTGTGCAGAAACCTGCCCAAAAGGAGTGGGTCTATAGCCTGGGTGTCATGGAGGCCACCTTGACCCTATAGTAAGTCCTGAACCAGACCCTACTGCAACTCCATGACCAAGACTACAGCCATGGAGACCCACATCTCTGGGACTTCCTGATGAGCCACTTCCTGGGGGTAGGCAGTGAAGCTACTGAAGCATCTTGGTGACCTGCTGACCACCTGGCTCAGTACAAGAGGCTCAGTCTGAAGCAGAGTAGAAGCTAGGCCTTTGTATTAGCCTGACCAAGGCTTCTCAAACACTCTGGCCCAATGCTCAACTCTGAAACTAAGCATATACAATAAAAGTTTTCTTGTGACAATAGTGAGAACAGAAATTAGAAAGAATTATGTGGAGTTCAGTATACTAAAATCATTATAATTTGGATTGGGTAGAAAATTTTGACTGAGTGGATTTCAAAGGAGGAAAGATTGATGAGTAAAGAAGGTAAAGGAGGTAAAGAGTCTGGTAGTGTGTAATGGTAATGGAATTTGAAGGTCCCCCTGTAGGATGGACTTGTTGATGTGACAAGAGGGGGCTGAGAACAGGGAGGAGCTGGTGCTGAGTATAGGCAAAAGCCCAAGCTGAGAGGGGCCAGAAGAACTTCTGGGAGCAGCATTGTGGAGGCAGAGAGAGAGAGAGAGAGAGAGAGAGAGAGAGAGAGAGAGAGAGAGAGAGAGAGAGAGAGAGAGAGAGAACTGCCTGCAATGAGAATGCTGAGACAGAGAGCTGCTGGGAGCCTGAGTTGCTGAGAGAGAGAAAGAAGTGCCAGCTGAAGCTGCCTAGGGCTTCTGAGGTCACCCAGAGCTACCGAGAACTGAGGAGGCATGACTATGGTGCTGGTACTTTGTCTGTTTTTGTTGTTACTTTGTCAGATTCATTTGTTGATGGAGTCTTCAGACCTTGTTGTTGGGTCTAGGTTGATTTCACAGGCAGAGAGTGAATTGATGAGGATGCCTGGCAATGTATGTGAATGTTATTGTGGCTTTGTTAAGCTTTGTCTTCCTAGGAACAGAAACTGATGAGAACTTGCCTAGGGTCAAGATGAAAAAAAGACCTCTCCTTGGGTACTGAATGCTGTGATAATATTATAACCTAGTTGCGATCCAGGGGTGGAAAACTTTTGACCTTTGTACTTTGTGACTGACCAAATGAATGTACTTTGTTTTTGATTGGAAAGTAACCTCCAATTGAGAAGAGAGAAGACTTTGTGATTGACCCTGGCCCAGTCACTGAACTCTATTTGCTTCAGTTTCCTCATCTGTAAAATGAGCTGGAGAAAAAAAATGGCAAACTACTCCAGTATCTTTGCCAATAAAACCCCAAATGGGATCATAAAGAATCAGACATGTCTGAAACCACTTAACAACAACAGTATAATTAGGAGGGGTCCAGGTTTCAGTGAAGGTTAATGGAAGGAGTGTGAGAGAAAGAGGTCAAAGATGAAAAATAGTATGTTGTGTTCACTCTGGATGAGGAATTCTAGAGGGCACAGAGGAAAGAGTAGGTGGAGCTGGAGCGGGAAATGTATGGGATAGAGTTGAGGAATAGAGATGAGGGAACATGAGAAAGGGATGGGGGATGGCTTTTTTTCCTCAATGGCCAGTAATTGGTTAGCAAAGTCTCAAATGTTCTTCCTTTGTTTTAAGTTTATACTTTTTGGGGGGAATTTCCTGCTTGCTTTCCGTTCTCTCTAGTACAATAAACAATGGAAAGTCAAGGATAAACAAAATTCAGGATAATAACTCTCCATTTGGAAATTCTTGCTATCTGTTTTAATTGATGATCTGTAGCTATCAGGTGTTTTTAACTTTTGACTTCCACTCCACTTATTTTTCTAATGCACATGAACATGAGATTTCTTTAAATGCATAATTTGATTATTTTAATCTTGAACCCTGGAATGCCATTTCTGATATTAGAAGATTAAATGTCAGAGATGATCTATCTCAGTTCTGTTTAAATGGGAAAGAAATTGCCCAATATCACAAAGCAAAAATCACAAAGATAAAAAAGGTTGTGCTTGGAGCAGCTAGGTGGCACAGTGAATAGAGCACCAGCCCTGGAGTCAGTAGGACCTGAGTTCAAATGCAGCCTCAGATACTTAACACAAAACTAGCCACGTGAACTTGGGCAAGTCACTTAATCCCAATTGCCCTACCTTTCCCCCTTCAAAAAGGAAAAAAAAAGGCTGTGTTTGGACTAGAAGCCAAGTCTCTTAATCTTCAGTTCAGTGCCCTTTCTACAGCTTCACAATGTGAACTGATTACTAAGAACCAACAGAGCTTCCAAGAAACCTCATCTTTCTCAAATAGTATATGATTCAGATATTATTTTTTCTTTCTCTTTCAGTTTCTCTGATTTATTTAACATTTTTCTTTGTTGTGCAAGGTTTTTTGTACATTGAACAAGTTACTCCAATAATTTAGAGGTACTTCTATATTACAGTGTATAAAAGATCTGTTATTTCATCAGGTGTAGAAACATGTAGTAACAGATTTCATTACCAGGGGTCAGAAATTCTTATCATAAGTGTTTTTGACATTACCTTGGTTTTTCTTTGAATGTGCATACTCAAAGTTCATTGATATATTGACACTCAGAGCCCTTACAGCAGGTTAAAATTTACCACTGCTTAGCCTCTCTTGACATAACCATTATGAGTCAGTCACCTCTGTACCACAATAATATATTACATGAACAATTTTTTGGAGAGTCACTCTCCTATTCTTATGTCATATCCTTCTTATCAAATGTAAATCACTTAGTCTGATAGGACTATTTAAAGAGTTCTCTAATTTAAGAATGTATGATAATGTCACTTCTAGTTCATATTCTCATCACCCCTTGCCTAGATTACTGTTTCTTCATCTTTACATTTATTCTTTCTATACTTTTATATATACTTGTTGCCTTAGAGTTAGCAAGATGGTGTATAGTGGATAGAATGCTGGTTGTGGAGTCATGGAGACTTGCATTCACATCTGCCCTCAGACACTTACTATACAAATATGAACTTGGGGGCAAGTCACTCAACCTCTGTTTCTTCATCTATAAAATGGGGATGATAATAGCACCCAGGGTGGTTATGAAAATCAAATGAAATCATATTTGTAAAATGCTATAATGTCGATGGGATTTAAGATCTCTTCCCCCCATTAAGGGAAGCTTGCATAGGGGAGGCTTGCTTGTAGGAGGGTTTTTACACCTTTTTCTAATTTCTAATTAGGCACTGAGTCAGGAGGGTTGTGATGTCTTCTGACTCTGAGAAATGTATATATACTCTGAGTTGGTATTTTGCTTTGGAGTCTCACTTATGAGAAGGATCTTGTGATTTCCCTGGTTGAGATTCTGAGTGGCCATTACGTTCAGAGCTCCCCAACTGCTCAGATGTAAAGGCTCTCTCAATCTAGGCATGTATGTAGAGTGTATAGTTGATTCAGACAGAGTCCTGTCTGTTGGTCTTTATTTCTCTGTTTGTATTTTCTCTGAAGTTCAGGGTGCTGACTTTTCCCCTGAACTAGCAAATATAATTTAAAAAGATTTGTTGACCCCATAAACAGCTATTTTTCCTAGTAAAGAAGATGTAAGAACCTGTGCTGGCAGCAATCCTGGGTATGCCAGTGTGGTTGCTGCCACAAATGCTTAACACAGTGCCTTGTACATAGAAAGTACTTAATAAGTCCTTCCTTCCTTCCTTCCTTCCTTCCTTCCTTCCTTCCTTCCTTCCTTCCTTCCTTCCTTCCTTCCTTCCTTCCTTCCTTCCTTCCTTCTTTCTTTCCTTCCTTCCTTTTCTCCTTCTTTCCTCTCACCCTTCTTATTTTCCTTTTCCCCTCCATTTCCTTCCTTTTCCCTTTTCTTCTTTCCTCCCTCCCTCCCTATTTTCCTTTATCCTTCCTTCCCTCCCCATTTTTCTTTATTCCTTCCTTCCCCCTCCTTTCCTTCATTCATTTCTCCCTTTCTTTCTTCCTTCTTTAATTCCTCCCTCCTTTCCTTCTTTCTTTCCTCCCTTCCTTCTGCTATTCCTGCCTCCCTTCCTTCCCTCTTTTCCTCCTCCTTGGGAGCTGGGATTGTTCCATTCTTTGCATTTGTATCCCCAGTGCCTTGATTAGTTGTTCTCCTTTACTCCTATCCATTCTTTTCAAGCCTATTTTCTCTATTCAATCAATTCCCTTCTGTCTTATTTTTATATATCAGACTTTCTTTTAAAAAGCTTACTTTTCATTCCTAAATGCACTATTTTCTTACAGTTCATCACTGACTTTTAATTCTATTTGCTTTTGGCCATTTCCTATTTATCCAATTTACCAACATCTCTTTGCTTTTCAACAGTATATTTCTAAGGTACTGGTACCACTTTTTATCCATATTTCTTGTGATCATTCTACCTGTCCAGAGATGGCAGGGACTTTAGAGATCCTCTACTTCACCTCTTTCATGAAGAAAGTGAGGACAAAAGAGAGTACACGAATCATGCAGGTAACTGAACACAGGTCTCTTTAGCATCTTCCATTTTCCTTTTTGTCCTTTTCTCCCTCTCCCACCTTCCTCATTCCCGAGGTTGTTTTGGAAGTCAGGAGCTTTTTTTCTATTTGATTTTCATAAATGATCTTAAGAAGACTAAGACACATTGTAACCAAGTAAAAAAAAAAAGCACCAACTTTTCTTTTGTTGTAAATCATTAGCTTATTAGTAACATTCTGTATTATACTGCCCCAATGTGGCCATTGTTGTCTTCAGTTAAAATAGTGGTTACCAAATACAATATGAATTGGTTGAATCGTGTTTTGAGGAACACTAGTTTTAAATGGAGGCAACTAGATGTCTCAGTGGATAAAATGTTGGGCCTTGAGTCAGAAAGACGGACTTCAAACACTTACTAGCTGTGTGACCCTAGGCAAGTCACTTAACCTCTTTTTACCTTAATCCACTGGAGAAGAAAATAGTATACCACCTTAGTTTCCTTGCCAAGAAAACACGGAGTCCCAAAGAGTCAGGAGCTGCTGAACAAGTTTTAAATGGATTTTATCCCATACTTTTCATATTTCAAATATATATATATATATTTCATATTCATATTTCAAAATCTCTGAGAATATAGAAGTGTTGTCATTAGTTGGGATTGTAAAAAAGGCTTTCCAAAGGTATCTCATTGGAGCAGAAATTTTCATAGACTCACAGAATTTAGAACTAGAAGGAGCCCTAGAGAATTTATGGTCTCACCTCCTCATATTTCAGATCATAGGATCATAGATATATAGGTGGAATTGACCTCAGAAGTCATCTAATTCAATGCATTCATTTTATAGATATGGACACTGAAATACAGGGAGGTTAAATGACTTGTACATGGCCATACAAATAGTATGCATCAGAGAAGGGATTTGAACCATACTGCCTCTCAAGGTCAATGTTTGTTTTCCCAGGATCCTGAGCATTCCCAGTATGTATCCAATCTCCCCTGATCCCAAACCAAAAATTTGAAGGAGAAGAAACAAGGTTTGGAGAAGGAAGTATTGCAGTGATTTAATGGCAGATTCAGTCTCATGCAGAGCTGGCTGCATCTCTTTGCTGATTAAATGAAATCGACATTTTCAAATCCCACTGAGGACTTGAAAGTGGTAATAGGATCATAGGATCTAAAGCTGGAAGGGCCATTAAAGGTCTTTTATTAGTCTATTATCTTCATTTTAAAATGAGGAAACTAATTTGCCTAAAGGGTCACATAGGCAGTAAGGGGAAAAGCCAAAATTCAGTTCCAAATACATCAATTCCAAATTCTGTTTTCTTTACATTATTCAAGGAGGGTTATAGAAATAAGAGGTTGGGGTCTCTAGAGGATATATAGCAGAAGCAGGACAAGACATTCATACATCCTAGGACAAGTTTGAAAATTGTCTCCTGAGTGTCACTCTTTTCCTTGAGACTTTACATTATATTTATTTATGTATAACACATGAAACTTGAGTTTTCACAAAATAAATTCCTACATTCCATATAGAGTAAAATTTCTAGCATAAAAATGTGTAGAAAAAGAGACCCAGGTGGCTCAGTGGATAGAGCACAAGTCCTGGAGTCAGGAGGACCTGAGTTCAAATTCAGCCTCAGACACTTGGCACTTACTAGCTATATGACCCTGGGTAAGTTACTTAACCCTGATTGCTTTGCAAAAAGTAAAACAATGAAAAAAGTGCAATTATAAAAAAATTATTTAAAAAATTATATTGTAAAGTGTCCCTTATTATTGTGTTTTTTCTGAGGCAGTTAGGTGGTAAGTGCATTGGATTTAGAGTAAAAAAATCCAAGTTTTTAATTAAAACTCAGACACTTACTAGCTAGCTATGTACTACTGGACAAGGAGATTAAACTCTTCATCTTAGTTTCCTTGTTTATAAAATGGGGATAATTACAGTGCCTATTATATATTTGTCATAAGGATCTAAGGCAGTAATATATGGAAAGCATCTTTTAAAATGTAAAGCATAAAACTTTATAATGCTAGACATTCTTATTCTTTGTGGCTGACTGTCTTCTTTTCCTAACCTGAAGGTTATCACAGAGAAGCAGGACAGCTGAACTCTTGGGACTGGAAGGTAGCAAATGCTGCCAATAGCCTTGAGGAATATTCCTTCTCCTGCTCAAAGGCCTTTGGTAGGTGGGTAGGTAGATAAACAATTTAAAATAGGCTGTACCCTTTTATTATATTACTGTTTATAGAAGTGGTTGTTCCTGAAGGAGGTAAAGAAAGATAGATATTTCAAGCATTAACAGCATATTCGCTATGTGCCAGGCACTATGCTAAGCATAGGGGGAGTAAAAGCTAGCCAGCCAGTCCCATTCCTGAATCCAATAAAGGAAGACAACAAATAAAGGATGGGTGAGCACAAGGAAACATGGTATAAAGATAGCTGTCAAATGATACGGAGGCTTGGCTCTGGGTAAGTTAAGGCAGGGGAATCAAGGATTAAAATCTCAAACTGTAGTACTTCTGGTGTGAGGGGATGAGCAAGGTGGCAGGGAAAGAATTCTTGTTAAGGTTGGTTATCTTTTGTTTCTCCCAGTGGAACAGTATGGCTTTAGGCTTTGGGTGTCCATGGTGACTTTTGTTGTGTGACCGTATGTAGAATATTAAAGGATTTTGTAGTGATAAATCTGTGTTATGGAATTGAGAATCCTTATCAATGTCTTTGGCTATGCCTTCTGAACTATTCAAAACAACTCCAAGGACACAAGCAGAGAAACAAAGACCAACAGACAGGGCTTCTAATTGTCTGAGAAATTAGCACAGATCAACATACAGATAAAACTGTCCGACCAAGGCAATATATATATATACATAGTTACCAGAGAGAGAAGCACCAACATCTGGGTTTTTCAAAGGGGGGTGGGAGCTTCTTAATGGCTGCTCAGAGTCTCATCTAGTCAAATCACAAGGAAACTCTTCCAATGACTGAGCCCCAAAGCAAAATGCTAACCTCAGGGTATATATACCCTTTCTAGAGCCAGAGGACATCACAACTCTCCTGACTCATTGCCTAATCAGATATTAACAAAAGGTGTGAAAACCTTCCCACAAGCAAGCCTCCCCTAAGCAAGTTTCCTTTAATGGCCTCTACCTGAGGTCTATTAATGGGCAGGGAAGATCTTATATCTGATTAACATTACAGTCAGTCAATAGTGAAATGTCATTACAGACCAGGCAGTGTTTCTCCAATGGAAATGAATGACAATTGACAAAATAGATAATAGCAAGTATCCATACAGCTAATATACTGTAAGTTCCCCTGCTAGTCTACAAACCCTTTGAGGGGAGGGGTCTTGTCTTATCTAAACTTTGCTATGTAACCCAGTCCCCCAGTGCTCTGCACAAAGTAGGCATTTCATCAATGTTGTTTTTATTTCTTAATCTACCCTAAAATAATGTTTCCCAGTCCATACTACACTGTGGACCAAAATATGTAAATTTTCTACTGTGACTCATTTTACCTTCCATTGCTTTTGGAAAGTAGCATTCACTAACTCAGGGGTGGAGATCAGTTGCTGAGTAGAAGGAGATACCAAAAATTGGCAGGAGTAGGTTGTATGGAGTAAGAGGGGTCACTTTTGTAACTTTTTTTGGTATAGGAGTAAGGTCCTTTGGTAGTAAAAATTCTTGTAGGGCAGGAGCAATTTGCCATTTTCATTTGAAAGTTGAGAAGAAACCACAACAGATAGTTTTTGAATGGTATCAACTCAAATCCAACATGTAAGATAAATAATAATCTTATTTTTAGCAAAACCATTGAGGAATAGTGATATGACATAGTGGACAAAAGGCCAGTATTAGAGTTAGGAGGGCCTGAGTTCAAATCCTACCTCCGGTATGGACTGGCTTTGTGATCATGAGCAGGTCACTTATTGCCTCAGTCCCCTTGCTCCAGTGAAAAGAGCTGTAGATCTAGATTCAGAAGACATAGATTCAAATCTCAACTCTTTCACCTATCATCTGTCTGACCTTGGGTCAGTTCCTTTGTGCCTCAGTTTACCCATCTGTAAAATGAGGAGATTGAACTAGATGATCTTTAAGGTGATTTCTAGTTCCAAGTTTAGAATCCTATGATAAGTTATAGGGCCACTTCACTTGCCCCCAATATCTATCATGAGCTCAGATTGTCACTAACATATGGTAGAAGTATACATCAAGTCTAAAAATGCAACAGGTCAATATATCCCTAACATCATTTAGGGGAAAGGTGTCCTGACCAGTCCAGGTGAATATTCCTATCTACTTGACTGAAAGAATTCTATAATGGAGATGAATAGTAGAATTACTAGAATCAGAAATACCATCTTTTAGAGTAATGACTTTCTCTTTCTAAATAGAGGTAGGAAGGGCTAAGATGTTTGTGCTTTGCTTACTCTTCCAATGAAATGAAGAACAGAAAATGAAACCAGCTTGTTCCATGTCATAACTCTTTCTGACACAAATGTGGTGACAACAATTTCCTATTGTACATGTTGTTTGAGAGGGTGTGTGGAGTCATGGTTTTCCATAAATAGGGTATCGGTTCCTACCAAGTCCTACTTCTACCCAGAAGTAGTTCATCACAAGCAAGACTAGAGGCATCATAGATCAAGAAGAAATGGCTTTCCTGGAGAACTCATTGGGACATCCAGCCAAATTTCACATTTCAAAAGATTTGGGCTTTATTCTGGAAGACCCATTGGTAAGATTATGGCATTCAAATATGTAGCAAAATGTTTTTTTATTATGTTCTATTTGGTTTAATTCTATTGAAAAGGAATGCCAACTATAGAGAATGTCTTTTTGATGCTGCTCTTGTAAATTTTTCCTAACATGTTAGAAGAACAGAAACATTACTTTAAGAAGATTATCAGTGTCCATAGGAGTTAGAGTTGGAAGGGGTATTAGAGATGATCTATTCTAACCATTTGAATTTAGAGGATAAAAACCTGATGGTTAGAAAGATAAAATGACTTGCCTAAAGTTAAAAAGACCCTGGTGGCAGATAGGAGCCAGGATGTGACTCTATCTCCTGATTTGGGATCTAGGGCTATAACATGCTGTCTAGTTGACAAAGTAACCAAATGTAAAGCAAAATACCTGATATATTGGGTTTGGAGCTAAGCAAGCAAGTCATTTAATTTACCATTTAACTTGGATAGGAAAGTAACTTCAAAAGCCAGCCTTGAGTTGCAGTGGACACAGGTCTAGATTTGAACTCACAAGACTGGGGTTTGAACCCCAGCCCTGCCATTATGAGTAGCTATGTAACTCTGAGAAGTCAATTTATTTAACTATGGTGAAAGTAATAATACTTGAATTCTATCTCTCACTGGTTGACAGGGAGGATGAGATGAGATAATGTGTACTGCTTAGGGTTTTGGTAATAATACTAACTCAAAGTTACATATGCCTTTAATGCTTCTAAAGTGCTTGTCTCTTAGCAGTATATTTACCTCTATTTTACAGATAAGGAAATAGATTCAAAATGATTAAGTGATTTTCCCAGGATCACATAGGCAGTGAATGTCATAGTAGAGATTCAGATTCAAGTGCTCTGACTTTAAGACTAGTGTGCACTCATTATACCATGTTGCCTTACTGTTAAGAAAGAATGAAAACCCAACATGTCTGGATTCTCACTTGGAAATGAAGATGATAGTAATGATGTTGGTGATATCAGCACTATCATATCAAGGCCTTACAGGCTATGGTGGTGTGGACTTTGAGTTCTATAAAGGAAGGTGTTATAGTAATTTAAAAATGACCCAAAACAAATCACCTTTGGAAAAATGACCTGTAAATCAAAAGAAGGTAAATTCAGTCCCAGTAAATAAAAATACATATACTATATATTTAAACAGGTGCAATTTGCATTTTTGAATATACAAATCAGGCAAGTTATGGCTTGGGTTAATATTTGTTAAGCTCCGGAATAAAGTACAAAAATATGAGACATAGAGTTGGAGCTATTTAGCTCCTAAGAGCTCAGACTTAGCTACTAAGAGTTTCCAAATTAATGGCTATTAAGTGTATACCCTTCTTTTGATAGCTAGATTGACAAGCCAGATCTGGAAGATTTTCAGGAGAATCCTATTGAAAGAAGCCCAGTATTCATCAGGTTGAGATCTTAAAACAGGATGAGGCACTTGGGCATTTGAGGCACTGGGGAGGGATCCCCAGCAATATTACACAGTCATAGGGTTATTTTTTGGAAAATGTCTTTGTAAATCATAAAATCTTACAGAAATGTGAATAATCATGACTGTTGAAACCAGTATTTTGTTGTTACATATAGGGGGATATGTGCTGTAATTTATTCAATGTTGTATTATGGTTAAGACTTCTTATTTTTCTCTTTTGGAGGGGGGAAGGCAGGGCACTTAGGGTTAATTGACTTGCTCAAGGTCACACAGCTAGTAAGTGTTAAGTGTCTGAGGCCAGATTTGAACTCAGGTCCTCCTGAGTCCAGGGCCAGTGCTCTATTCACTGCACCGTCTAGTTGCCTCGGTTAAGACTTCTCAAAGACATTATCTTAGGTCACTCTCTTAATATTGAATTTGGACAGTTAAAATTGAATATTTTTATTCAATGATGCTTTATGATTTTTCATGCTTTGATGAAACATGATGCTTTACATTAGGCACTGAATTACAGCTTGCCAGCTCACTTGTTTTGGAGGAAATGTACTTATAGGGTTAATGTTAGAGCTCATATTAATTTATGTTTATTTCCAGTTTCTTTTCCATGTTCCTTTTCCTTCTTATAGTATGATCTCCATCCCCTTAAATGCCTAGCACTCCCTGCCGTTCTTCTTCTCCCCTGGTTCTGTAATAAGGAGAGAGAATATGTTATTTAGAAAGGATAGAATATCAGTCATTTATATCTTAATGTGAATTGATGAATTTTGCATGGGAATATTTGTATATATCTTTAGGGCTGAGAGACACCTTAGATACTATCTAATCCAACCTCCTCATTTTACAAATAATGAAACTCAGACTCAAAAAGATTAAATAACTTGTCCAAGGTTATATAGGTTATATGTGATGGAGGTAAGATGGAAATATAAGTCCTTACTCCATATACAGTGCTCTTTCTCCTATACCAGGTCCATTTGTTATCTCTTTTGGAGGTCCCATAACATTAGAATTTTAAGCTTTATTTCCAATCCTGTGTCTTTTATGAGCCTCAGTTTCCTTGCTTATAAACAACGGGTTTTTATTTTCTCTTAAAATAATTTAAACCAGCAGAGAACAAGATAGGGAGAATTGGGAGGATGGGTAGAATAAGGACTCCCCCCAACTCCACCCTCACATTCTCCTAAAATTGCATCATTTCAGTCATAATCATTTAGACCTATTCTGTATACCCATGCTGACATTCTGATTTTGACAATGCTAGTATTATAAGTAGAGATGGAAGTTCCCTATCCATGTGGGTATGGAAATCACCTATCAGATGGTGACACAGACTAACTGGAATCTCAGAATCATCTAACAAAGGAGAATAAAATTATCTCACAAAATCCTTTTTGTACCATATTTTGAAGGTACCCCATGGTATTTCCAAAAAAGACCTCAGCAACCAAAAAGAAGTGGCCCAAATTATCACTTAAACTCAGACCCTACTCTGTAGTAGCAGTTTAGACAGATGCAAAAAGAAGGAAAAGTTTTGAATCAGTAATAGTATAGTCTTCCATGGGGAAGGTAAGGTTCTAGTGGGGCTAAAGTAGGTGGGTGGGGTGAGAAGAGTAATACTGACTCAGCATAGAAAATGGTGAGACCTTTGGTCTTGGAGGCAGGAGATCTGAATTTGAGTTTACCTTGCCATAATTTTTTTCCATCCTAGGTAAGTCATGTAACTCCTCTGAACCTCAATTTTGTCATTTGATCAATGGATATAATAATACTTACCTATCTGCTGTTCACTGATTATTGTATAGAAAACACATAAACCTCAAACTACTTCCAGTAATGTGAGTTATCATTATGGGTCTGTAGGATGTTTAATTCAGACAAGGCTATGGAAAATTTTTGTTAAGGAAGTAATTTTGCCTACCCCAAACTTGTTTCATCCTCCTAACTTCCCCATTTCCTATGGCTGTCATAGACAGGCATCATTTCAGTCTTCCAGTCTCCACAACTCTGAAGGATATGATGTGAATTCTATAGAAATCCAAAAGGTCATACTACCCACTTCCTGAAAGAAAGGTCCTGGACTCAGAGTAATGGTTAAGACATTTTTTTTTTTTGATACGCCCAGTGCAAGAATTCATTTTGCTTCATATTGCATATTTGTTCTTTCTCAATGATGGGGGTAGGGAGGGAAGGAAAATGGATTCTTTTTTTTTTTTTTTTTTGCTTTTTTGGATGGGGAAGGTAGGGCAATTGGGGTTAAGTGACTTGCCAGAGGTCACATGGCTAGTTTTTTTGTGTTAAATGTCTGAGGCCAGATTTGAACTCAGGTCCTCCTGATTCCAGGGCTGGTGCTCTATTCACTGCACCACCTAGCCACCCCTGGAAAATGGATTCTTATTAATTGAAAAAAATAAACTTAATAAAATAATCGAAATGTGGTGAGTCACTAGTCACTAAAACAACTGGGGTTGCATTGAGGAATTTGCAACTGAGATGAAGGATGGATCAGATCTGGAGAAACAGAGGTGGTAAGAGAGCATAGAATGTTTCAGGTGAAAGGAAGGGTAAGAACAAAGGTACAGAGATGAGAGTGAGTAGGGGATATGCTGAAGATAGTAAAGAGATGAGCCTGTCTAGAGTGGAGAGTGTGTGTTGGGAATGAAGAGGAATCTGATAGTGGTAGGCAGGATGGATTCGAAAAGGGCAAGAGACTCAGATGAAGACAGGTTGACTAGAAGGCTGTTAGGTGATGAAATCCTACTGCTAAAGAAACAAGATGAGTAAATTGCATTTTTATTCTTTCTATCAAGGAGGAACTGCCTGGTTGCTATCAGGACTGGGTGAGGCTTGCAAAAAATCTGCCCTTTCTGATTCAAAATGGCCAATTTCGGGAAGAAGTTGAACAGGTTTGAAGTTTATACTACACTCATCTTCTTGTTGTGTTGTTTGCAATCTCAGAAGAGTAACCTTTGACTATATGCCTTAATTTCTTCTTTTTCTGGAAGCTGCCAGAACTTAATATTGGTCAGCTTGAAGGACACAAGGAACAGCGCCTTGCACATCTGGCACTGGCGGTTATCACCATGGGCTATGTATGGCAAGACAGAGATGTCATGGAGGTTTGGAGATCTTGTTTCTTTTCTGTTAGAGTCTTTCATTTCAAATTTTAAATACCACATTTTTATCCATGTTAAAAATCCTTCATGTTTCAGAATTAGCCATAACTTTAGTTTTCCTAGGATGGTGAAAATTATGAGGATTATCACACCATATTTAAGTTTAGAGTGGCCATAGCACAGTGGAAAGAGGGATGGATCTAGAATCAGAAGGCTTAGCTTTAAGACCTAACTACTATTTACTAGCTGTATTACCTTGGGCGAATCCCTTCACCTGACGACCTGATTTTCTTCATCTGTAAAATGAAGGGCACTAGACATTTTTTTATACCTACTTCACAAAGTTGCTTTGAGGATGAGGTGAGATAATGAATATAGGCTGCTTATAAATGTAGACTATTATTTTTCACAGCTCATTTTGGTTTATGATCTATTGAAAAATCTTTATTTTCTTTTCTTAGGGTTGGGGTATGTATATTGGTCAAAGAAGTCAAGGAAGGCTCATAAACCAAAGGATCATAGACTGAAATGCAAAGACCTTAAATATAGTCCAGTTCTTTAATTTTACAGATAAGGAAACTGAGGCCCAGAGAAGTCAAATGACTTGTTCAAATTCACATAATTAAGGGGTGGAGTTGAGGACGCAAACCCAGACCCCCAATTTCAAATTCAGAGCTTCTTTCCCCTGTACCACACTGCCTCCTAAACATATTCATGTCAATGGAAAGAAATGTTAAAACACACACACACACACACACATACCAACAAAAACTTCATTCACAGCAAACATTTATTTTAATTGAGCAATTATAATTATTTTTTTCAGAGTAGTCTTACATTTTTAACTTTCAAAGAGACACCAATAGCATCATCTCTACAATGATCTAGATAGGGTAGTTGTAATAATGATGATAGACATTTATGAATTTTTTTAAGATTTGAGAGACCCTTTACATATATATTATATATCCTATCTCATTTGATACTCATGCTGACCCTGGGTAGTAGATGCTGTCAGCACGATCCTATTTGAAAGATAAGTAAACTGAGGCTTAGAGATGTTGAAATGTGCCTATGGTCACATAACTAGTAAGTGGAAGAGTAAGGGCTTGAACCCAGGCCTTTTGGTCCCAAGTCCATTGATCTTACATTACAGCAAGCTCACTGACAGACAGAATGTTGCTCTAGCTGTTGAATATTTCAAACAACTATTTGTGTATTGGGGAGAGCATCAAAATTGGAATTAAAAGATAGATTCATAGCTTAGATTTGCCAATAACTAGACATGTGATCTTAGCTGACTTACAGCTCCCTTCTCTGTAAAACTAGGTGTGATAATATTTATATTTTCTGACAACCTATCTCTCTTCTCTAGGTCTGCTGCAATGATCAAATAACATAATATACACGTATACATGTGTATGATCATATGCATATATATATGTTTATACACATACATACATATATATATATATATAATAGTGGTTTTTATAACGATCAGGTGCTGAGTAACACAAACTGATGCTTTCATTTTTGTATACTAGAAACAACTTCATTTTGGTTACTATGAAGCTTAAGTAGATGCTATTGTTTTAAAAGTTTGCAAATGAATCATATTTTAACTAGGTGCTGCCCAGAAAGATTGCTGTCCCTTTCTGTGAAATCTCTAAGCAACTTGGCTTGCCTCCAATAATGGTGTACGCAGACTGTGTTTTGGCCAACTGGAAGAAAAAGGATCCCTCCGGGTATGTAGGTTGCCTTAGCTTGGCCAAAAAACTCAGTGAAGCCAGGTAGTCTTTGGAATTGACATTTTCTGTCTTCCCCCAATGAAACTGATATGCAAGTTTAGCAGGCTGACAAACAGGCTCATGGATTAATAGAATTTGGAAGTACATTAGAGATGTAGCATAAAGCCTTTATTTTACAGACATGGAGACTGAGGCTATAAGAAGTGACTGAACCAGGAATACTGGCACAGAAATTCAGACTTGGAAGGGACCTTTGAGATGATCTGTTCCATGGGTGGGGAACCTGCAGCTTCAAGGCCACATGTGGCCCTCTAGGCCCTCAAGTGAAGCCCTTTGGCTGAATCTAAACTTCACAGAAGAAATTCCCTTAATAAAAGGATTTGTTCCGTAAAACTTGAACTCAGTCAAAAGTCTGCACCCAAGGACCTAGAGGGCTACATATGGACCTCAAGGCCACAAGTTTCCCACCCCTGATTCTAGTCTGACCTATTCCTGATAAAAGACTTTTCCACTACAATTAGGTCTCCTCTAATGTGAACAATGAAGCACCTGAAATGGTCCCGTATATTTGAATTCAATCTATTCAAAATTACAGTTATGTAACAGATGATAATTGGTTCCAGTCCAAAGGGAATAGTCAGTGTGAATTTGAAGAAAGCAGCCACTTCATGGGATTTCTTGTTCACACTAATCAGGACCTAGCTGTACAATATTTTGTATAAGAGGTTGTAAAGCTTATCCTTGGAGACTTCTACAAAGGGGGACTTATTACCTTGTTAGCCAGTCCATTCCAATGCTGGACAGCTGTACGTGCTGAGTTTTTCCTAACAGGGAGCTGAAATCTGCCTCCCTGTAACTGCTATCCTATGTTCGCAGCTCTGCTCTCTGGGACTAAGCCAAGAAGGAAGGAAGAAAGAAAAGAAGGAAGGAAAGAATGAAGTAAGGAAGGAATAAAAGAAGGAAGGAGGGAAAAGAGAAAAAGAACAGAAGGAAAAAAGAAAGAAGTTAGACTTTTTCATATGAAAATCCTTCAAATATCAGAATATAGTTCTCATCTATCCATTGCCACCTAATTTTTCTCCTCTTCTGCTTAAACTATCTCCATTACCTTCAAATCAATTCTATTACATGGTTTTCAATCCCCATTTTATTTCAGTTGCTCTCCTCTGAATGTTTTCCTTTATCATTGTCTTTCTGAAAATAAGAGTCCTAGAACTGAACACCATATTTTAGATTAGTTCTGAATATAGCAGAGGACAAGAGGATCATTATCTTTCCCATTCTAGAAGCCATGCTTGTGTGAAGACACATGCCAAGTTAAGAAACACATTCAGAATGTCTCCTGCTTAGGATCATTCAATTTATATATGACCCTAACATAGGATTAGCTGCTATACAATCTCTATCTCCTTCTCTTAAATGGCCTTTGCTCCCTCCCAGCTGAAATCCTGACCCTGTTTCCTTGGGGTGCAGGAATAATCCCTATGCACAAGACCTTATGTTTTGGGGATGGGAACATAAAAATTAAAAGAAAAACAACAGTTCCTGTCCTCAAGGAAATTACAATCTAGGTGAGGTTAAAAAAAGACATGAACATAAGCAACTGTAATACACATAAGGACATAGTTAAGTGTCTAGAAGAGATCTCTTTTGCCCTTCCCACATTCTACCATGCATCATATTTTATGATGCATCATGCTTCTTTTTTTTGTATTTTATTTCTTCTATTAGGTTGTAAGCTCCTGGAAGGAGGAGGTCTATACCCTATTGCCTCCTGTATATTGCTAAATCCATGGTGTTACACATCCCAGGAACTAAATAAGTGCTGAATTGAAGTAAATTAGATTTGAGAGTTGTATTACTTATAGTTATGAGGATCAAGGAAGGCTTCATAGGAGAGGTGGTATCTAAAATGGGGCTTTTGTGTGAGAAGAAAATTAAAAAGAACAAGGAGAAAGAAGTATAGCTTAACTTCACATAGACAGTAGTATGTCTTGGTTAGGAGTGGAGGGTAAATGTCGAAATTTAGTAGGCTTCTGTTATGTTGAAGTGGGAATACATTCCAGGTAGTGGGGATGGTATGTGTCCTCAATCTTCAAAAACATTCATTATGAGCAGAGTGATCAATGGAAATCCAAAGCGAGAAGATTAGCCCTCTTCTTTCTTGTCTGGGAATATTTCTGACCAAGGTGTCAAGCTAGGGCCATCAACATAAAATTAAACAAGAGAACAAGAAGGAAGTGGTGTTTCCTTGACCTTGGCATAGTCATGAGTGCAGAACACAAAAAGGCCAAAGTATACTGTGGGAATAGTAATAATATTAGTCAAAATTCTAAAGCATTTGGATATAACAATTGTTTTTTTTTTCTCTCTTTTTGTTATCTTTTATTCCTTGGATGCTTCCTTATATAAGGCCTATGACTTATGAGTGAGTATAATTTTTTTTCAAGGGATTATTTTGAATGGGAGTAGACAGGGTAGAATCACACATGCACACAATACACATACACAGTAACTTTATTTTTTGCTTTTTTTGGAGGGGGGAAGGTAGGGCAATTCTGGTTAAGTGACTTGCCCAAGGTCACATAGCTAGTAAATGTTAAATTTCTGAGGCCAGATTTGAACTCAGGTCCTCCTGACTCCAGGGCTGGTGCTCTATTCACTGCACCACCTAGCCACCCCTAGTAACTTTTTAAAAGGACTACACTTAGCAAGAACAAGTCAACTCCCATGACTTGTTTAGACTGAGCATATAGTAGGATAATAAATAGTTTTTTTTGACTGGATGAGCCAAGTTATATTTTTTTTGTGTGTTAAGTCTATAAAGAATGCTTCCTTTTTAACAAGGTTTACATCTCTAGGTAGATGTTATTACAATTATATATATATATATATATATATTTATATGTTTGGTCATAGAATTAGACTGTAAATGTTCTCTTCTAGATATAGATAGTATCACCTACTTAAGACAACCATACTAAATAGAGTGGCGGGCTTGGATAGATAAAACAAAAGTTCAGATCTTGCCTTTAACACTTTACCAACTTTGAGACCATAGACAAGCCCAGTTTCTTTATCTGTAAAATGATAGGGTTGGAACAGATGACTTCTTCTGTCCTTTCTAGTTCTTCCTCTATGATATTATACATTATTATATTAACTTTGGGATTTCATCTTGTTCTTAGAAACATGGATACTATATTTGCATTTCCTGGTGGGGATTGCAGCAAAGGATTCTTTCTAGTTTCTTTACTGGTTGAAAAAGAAGCTGCTTCTGCAATCAGGGTATGTTTGTCAATATGACAATATTTGTATCTTAAATCACATAGATAATAGAGTCATGTGACAAATTGAATACCTGTAGCCATATTTTCTGAAGTCCTACTTCAGCGTCACATGGAGAACTTGGGTTGTTACTTATGTCAATGGAGGGCAAACACTGGCAGGCCATTCTAAGCTGGAGAGGTTTCAAGTAAAGGTTCACTAATGTGTCGTAATCTGTCACTGTGATCTGTTACTTGGGACCCAAATGAATTAAGGACAAAGTGACTAATCACCACATGGTTGTTTGACCAGGATGATTTTTCAGCTACTACTACTCATGAAGACTGGAGAGGCTAAGATCTGCATCAGCATGAGGAGTATTCACATTGGTGAAATCACATTCTTTTCTAAACATCAAATATCTTTAAACATTACCTTGAATTTGCTGATTCCAGGGACTGGTGGTCTCATTAATATGGATGCTCCATCTGTGAGTGGGTGGTGCCTCTATTAATATGTGCTACAACTTTCAGATGCCCTTTCCTCCTTTGTGATTGGTACTCCTGTACTCCCAGAAATTCCCCATAGAGGGCCTCCCCAGTGTGTGGGAGTACTTCCTCTTTGTGTTTTAATATATTGTGGATACCAGTGCAATGTTTAACCTGACCGTCCTTTATTCTCACTAAATTTGGAATTTATTGGTGTAGTTTCTTTGGTCTTTTTAACTCAAGATAGCCTGAGTTTACTGAATCCTTGAATGACACCAAATTGCGGAGTCTATATTTATTGAACAGTATTTGAGGAATATCACTGATGTGCTTTGATGAGTAAGATATAACACGTGATGACCAGTACCATGATGTGACAAGTCTATGTATTATTTTTTTAAAGTCTCAAATTATTTGTCCATTGTATTTCTGCAAAGTGTTTTGTAACTGTATTCATACTATTCCTGTGTGTATTATTGTAACTGCACTCCAATATATTTTATACATTTTGTTATTATATTGAATGGGATTTTACTCCCACTCCTCCTTTTAAAAATCTTATTTATTTATTTTTAACATTCATCTTTTAAAATTTTGAGTTCAAAATTCTTCTCCCCCTCCATGAGAAGGCAAGAAATATGATGTCATTTATATATGTAAAGTCTCACAAAAGATATTTCTATATTGGTAACATTGCAAAAAAGCAAGAACAATGAAAATGAAAAAATGTGCTTTAATCTGCACTCAGAATTCATCACTTCTCTCTGGATGTTGATAGCATTTTTCATTATGGGCCCTTTGCAATTGTCTCCTATCATTGTCTTGATCAGAGTAGCTAAGTCTTTCAAAACTAATCATCCTCACAATATTGTTAATGTATACAATGTTCTGGTTCTTCACTTTGCATCACTTCATATAAGTCTTCCTAGGTTTTTTCTGAAACTATTCTGCTCATCATTTGTTATAGCATAAAATATTCCATCACAATCATAGATCACAACCTGTTCGGCTATTCCCCAATTGATGGGCATCCTCTTGATTTCCAATTCTTTGCCACCACAGAAAGAGTTGCTATAAATATTCTGGCACATAAAGATCTTTTCCCTTTATCTCTTTGGGATACAGACCCTGTTGTGGTATTTCTAGGTTAAAGGGCATATACAGTTTTATAGGCCATTGGACGTAGTTCTAAGTTGTTCTCCAGAATGGTTATAGCAGATCACAACTCCACCAACACTGAATTAGTGACCTTATTTTTCTACATCCTCTTCAGTATTTATCACTTTCCTTTTCTGTCACATTAGCCAATCTGATAGATTTGAGGTAATAAATTTCTCTAATCAGTAGTAATTTAGAGCGTTTTTTTCACCCATGTATTCTTAAATTGCTATTTGGCAGTTCTACTGTGCTCTTAGTCTGGTTCCCAAGTTTTCTCTTTCCATTGGGCAGATTGGTGTATGAAGTCTTGAACGTTAATAAAGACAGCTGGGGGACAACAAAATAAAAAGAAACCATGAGGCCAGTTCTGAACAATAAAATGATCTAGATTGCAAATGAATAAAAATACAGACTAATAACAGATGAATTTACAAATAGAAGGATTGCATGAACAAAATGGAAGGTGGTCAGATTATGTGACCCATTTTGTATTTTTCCCAGGAAGAAAAATTAGAATATAACATATACTTTTGAAATTGAGGACCACAATTTTTTGCAGTTTTAGGAGACTCTGATTGTGTTTGCTTTGTTTTTCTTTAAGGTAATTCCAGATATATTTGAAGCAATCAAAAATAAGAACGTGGATTCCCTGAAAGAAAGTCTCTGTACTGTGGCTTCTTCTGTTAATGCTGCAAATGAAATGTTCAAACTTGTTCACAGTATGTAATATATTCAGTGTATTAACATAAATGGTAACTTTAAAACTTCTGATGACAAGAATCACTATCAATAGATGGTTGAAGATTGTCTTAGATGAGTTAGACTAAGTAAGAAGCCTAAATTTTAGGAGCTGCCTAGGTAGCATCAACTCACCAGATAATCTTGAGCAATTCAGTTTCTTCATCTGCCAAAAGAGGTCATTATCCCAGATTATGTCCAAAGGCTCTTGGAGGTCTCATGGTCAGTGGTTTCAAATACTAAGCAATAAGTGTAATTGCTAACCCCAGGTAAAACTATATATCAAAAATAACTTTAATTTCTATGCAGAAATTACGGATCAGTTTGATTTAATTTTCAAAAAAGGGATAAACATCCATTGTATTCAAGGCCATATGCTAAGTTCCTGGGATAGACATGTTGATAGATGAGAACACTTAAAGTAAGTGAACAGAAGTTGTACAAGATCCTGTTCAAGATATATAGTTTGAGAACAGATTGGGGAGCTCCTTTCTATAGCAATGAAAACTGCAACAGTGAGTTCTTATTTTGTTTGGTAGACAATGAAGGGTAATAGGTGGTTCTGCATAGAAGGATAGTGCAATGAAAAGATTGTTTGGGCAATGGTGTAAAGGATGACTAGGAACAGAGAGGCTAGAGGCAGGAAGACTGATTATAAGATGGAATATTCCAATTAGTCTAGGGAAGAGATGATAAAGGACTGAATTTGAATTGTGGAAATGGAAAAAGAACTATGTGTTTATGTGCAAGTGTGTGTGTGTGTGTGTGTGTGTGTGTGTAGGGAAGCAGTTAGAGAGAGATTTCAGAAATACAATTGACTAAACATGGCACCAGTTTGGATTCCAGGTCTGAGGGAGAAAGGAATAAAAGAGGACTGGGACCGAAGCCTGAGTGACTGGTGATGCTTTCAATAGAGTATAGAGAAGTTAGGAAAAGAATGCAGAATTTCTTCTATTCCCTTTCTTTTCTTCCTCCCTCTCTCTTTCCCTCCCTCCCTTCCTCCTCTTTATCTCTTTTTCTTTTGGTTGGGGAGGGTAGAATTGAGGTGAATTAAAGAGTTTAGTTTCAGACACATTAGGTTTGACCTTCTTATAGGACAACCAGATAGAGCCATCTAGCAGGTAGTTTCTGAGGCTAGAAGTCATGGGTAGAGATGATGTCACCGAAGGAGGGAATTTATAAAGAGGAGATAATTAATTGGAGTTTATGGTCTTAGATTTCAAAGAAAACAAAGAAAAAGCTACCAGTAAGCCAAATGTGGTGATGCAATGGGGACTTTAGTTGGGAATCCATAAGTCTTCTTTGTTTTCTTTGCCATGGGTAAGAATAGAGAGTTGAGAGAAGACCATGTGATCCCCAACGAGATGTTACTAGTTTTAAAAATGGAAAATTTGAGGCAAACTCTTCTAAGGGTGGAGGGCTATTGCTGATTGGGGAGAGAAGAGCCTGGAGGATGACACAAAGATCAGAGCCTGATGGGTGGAAGATCTCTTGTGTGAGTTAGACTAGGAGTCCTTTAGCCAGGGAGCTTATTCTCATAGCAAGCAGAGAATTCCTTCTGAAGTTCTTACAAAGTATGGTGAAGATAGCACATAGACTGCTCTATTAAAAAAATTTACAAGTAAATAAGACAGTTCATCACCTTTCTTTTTGGCTCAATCTTTCAACAGAACATGTGAATCCTGATGCTTTTTTTGGTGTTCTTCGTATCTACTTGTCTGGGTATGTGATCCCCTACTTTCACCGTTTCCTCTGAACAAAGGAACCTTTTATCTACAGAAAGCCAAGAATATAGTTCCAATAGACCATTGATAACTCACCCCCATGAGCTCCCAACAACCTTAGATTGTTGCTCAGTATGTTAAAGGTAGCATGGAGCTATTTGCATATTATTGGTCTAGATCAATAATGTATTTAAACACTTAAAATGCTAATGTATGACTTTTTATTATGGTAGCTACCAAATTTGCTTAGGTCTATGATACCAATACCACTCTTTACCTAAGGAATTGATTTGGTTGGAAGTAGGGAGTGTCCATGATCAAAAATCAAACAAGAAGCTAATAGAATTATTTATTCTCCCTATCATTTAGTTCCATACCTATAAAAATTTTGATTTTGGAAAATTAATGGAGGCAAAAGCCTTTATTTGACAAACATAAATATATCCTTGTCTCTTTTGGTTTAGCTGGAAGAACAACCCACTGTTGCCAAATGGCCTGCTGTATGAAGGGGTGTGGGACACACCAAAGATGTTCTGTGGGGGAAGTGCTGCCCAAAGCAGCATCATGCAGTGTTTTGATGCCCTGCTGGGGATCCAACATGGCACTGCAGAGGGTAAGCTGTGGTTCTGGCTGGGATTGAAATGAACCTGGCAATATGGTGCAGCAGAAACAGACAAGGATACTTGAAGTACTGTCTATTTCCCTGGGCTGTTTTAAGGAAAGTGCTTCATAGTAATGGGATTTAAGATGACTTGTAAATCAGCTTCACAAAGAAATGTGTTTCTGTTATATATAGTCAGAAAGCAGGAGTATGGGTGAGAGGTTGAAGGAAGCTGAGATGCAGAGACCCATGTGGAAGGTATTTGGTTACAGTGATCTATGGAGAAGAGGCAACCCCAGAGCAGGATGGGAGACTCTTATCAGCATCTGTTTTTTTCAGGGCATAACACACAGAGAACTATTCACTATAATAGTTGTACTAATAATTCTCATTAATATTTATAATAATAATAAAATACATCAATAAATCCAATTCTACTTATGCTTTAAGGTTCACAAGAAATATTTTGTTTGACAATTCTGTGAAGTAGGCAGTATGAGAGTAAGTATGCCCATTTTATAGATGAGGCAAATGAGTCTCAAAGTGGTAAATCTATATGCTTAAGGCATCATAGTTGTCAGTAGATGTCAAAGAAATGGTTTCTGCCTTGAAGTCTATGCTTCATTTCTCTGAGCCTTAGTTTTCTCATCTACAGAGTGGGATAGTAATCATTATCCTATCTAATGTACAGCTTTGTTATGAGGAAAATATTTTGTAAACTTTTAAGTGTAGATTAACATCGAGCTTATTATAATTATGCATAATTGTAATATGTAATCTGGCACCCAGCTGTCCCACTACCATTGGCATGACCATATTCCTTATCCTACTGATACATATTGGTGATGTCTCTTTCATTCCCCATCCCCCATCCTCATTCCCATCCTTCTCTTCACTGTCTCCTTGATGCCCTATTTTTTCTTCTTCTTTCAGAGAAAACCAGTGCTAAATTCCTCGAGGAAATGAGGAACTACATGCCATCATCTCACAAGGACTTTCTTGATGCAGTTACCTCTAGCCCATCTGTTAGAGATTTCATCATCTCCAGTGATGATACTAATCTGAAGAAGGCCTATAACGAATGTATAAAGGCTTTAGTTGAACTCAGGAACTATCACATTCAAGTGGTGACCAAGTATATCATAAGTCCATCAAATAAACAGAACAATGAAAATGGGAAGAAATCATCAGATAATGAAGAGAAAGGGACAGGTGGCACGAACTTAATGACTTTCCTTAAGACTGTAAGGGACACAACCTATAAAGCTCTATTGGAAGAGAACTGATGGAACACAACATCATTATTGCTCAGTTATTAAACTCGTATTATGTGTCAGATACTAGGCTAAGCATATTGATGCACAGCAATCAAACAATCTCTCAGTAACATCTCTTAATAAAATTAGTGCTTTTAATAACATTACATTTTACTTAAATGTACATTTGATAGTTTTCTATTAAGCTATTATCAGTTGATGAATGAGTAAGCACCAATTATGCACTTTACTATGTATAAGATGATAAATTTGGGGTGTAAAAATAAAAAAAACCAACAACTGTCCTTGCTCTCTGGGAGCTCACATTATATTTCCTGGGGAAGTCTTCCTCTGTAAATTCCAAGTAATCCTTATAAGATATCTTCCTGAAATGATCACAAGGATGTTAAACAAGAAAAAAATTCTTTGTTTTGAATGATGTCAATGCTATGTTTTTAGTGTGACTGCATCATAATGTAATTGTCTAAAATGAATAAAAGTTATTTTAATAGTGGAAAGAGTCCTTTGGGGTTCACTCTCTCAATAAGGACTGACTTTACCTTACCCTGTGTATATAAGTTAGTAGCTACCAGTGTAGCCATAGGGAATGGCCTTCTCTACCAATCCCACCAAGTGTACATACACTGCCTTAAATACCTAATCTGCAGGAAATTCATGAGTTCATTTGATTTTACTCTGGAGACTAGGGAGGTAAACTTCCTATGATGGTTACAGTGATTGAGTCAGATTTGTGCAAGCCCCATTTAAAGCAGCTGAAAGACTATTCCTATCTCTCTTCTCTTCCTCTCTTGTTTAATAGGAGTTGTTATTACTTATTTGGGAATAATCTGGTTTGAAGGGGTGAGCAACGGAGTAGGGCAATAGGTTTCTAGGTAATGTGGTGTGGCTAGGAGATTCTAGTCAATGAAGGAAAGAGATAGAATGATTAAATTGAGGGTAGTAGAGAAAAAATATAGGGAAACTCTGTCCAGGTTCTTAAATAGATCAGTCAACAAGCATCCATTTACTATGTACAAGGCACAGTGCTAGTGCTAAAACCTATAGAAAAAAATGCCATAAAAACAGTCTTTGCCATCCAGAAACACATTCTTTTGGGGAAGATAACATATATAAATCAGAGCATGTAAGACAAGTGCACAGTAGATGGAAGATAACCTTAGAAGGGATGGCATTAGCAGATGAAGAAAGGATTCCTGGAAGAAGTGACACTTGAACTGAGTCTCAAAGGAAGTCTGAGTCAGAGGTCAGAGGTTTGGAGGGAGAGCCTTCCAGGCACAAGGAAAAGTCAGTGTAAAGATACAAAGATGGGAGATGGAGGGTGGTGAGTACAGAATAGAAAGTAGATCAGTATGGTCGTGTAAAAGAGTGCATGTAGTGGAATAGAATGTAAGAAGATTGGACAGATAGGAAGCAGACAGGTTGTGAAGAGCTTTAAATGAAAATTAAAGACTTTATATTATGTCCTAGAAGTAATAGAGAGCCACTGCAACTTATCGAGTGGGAGGTGTGTGTGTGTGAAAAATTGATATGGTCAGATCTGAGCTTTAGGAAAAACATTTTGGCAGGTGAGTGGAAGATGGACTGGCATGGGAAGACAAGAGATAGAGAGACAAATTAGAAGGTTATTGCAACTGTCTGGGCTAGAGTTGATGAGGACCCATAAAAGAGTTATGATGGCTGTGTGATTTTACAGAAGGGGATGTATACTAGAGATGTGAAGATAGAAATGACAAGATTTGGCAGCGAACTGGATATATGATATGAGTGAGAGTGGAGTTGACCTTGACAATGATATTTTGAGCCTAGAATTGAAAAAAAAAAAAAAAAGAATAGTAGTCCCCTTGGCAGTAACAGGAAAGTTTGGAAGAGGGGAAGATTTTAGGGGAAAGATAACAAGTTCTCCTTTGGACATACCGAGTTTGAGATGCCCATGGAGTATTTGAAATGCGCCTTCGACGCAAGTGCCCCATTCCTATAATAAATGCCCACAGAGCTGCTGCTGGTGCCTCTTCTGCTGTCTGAAGCCGGGCCAACCCAAGCCAGTATCCCAGCCGTCCCTCCGCAGGCAAGCCAAGAGCAGAACCACGGAGGCCGCAGGACTTGCCGCCCCGTCCGCCCCCATCCACCCCCGTCCCCGCCCCGGCCTCACCATCTCCTTGCTCTTCTCCCATCTTGGCAAGAAGCAGATGCGTATCCTGATGGTTGCTTGGCATGCTGCTGGCAAGAGGACTGTTTTGTACAAGCTGAAGTTAGGGGAGATAGTCACCACCATTTCAGCCCTCAGTTTTTGTTTTTGTTTTTGTTTTTTTGCCTTTTGGAGGGCAATTGGGGTTAACTCGCCCAAGGTTACACAGCTAGATTTTTTTGTGTGGGTGTTAAGTGTTTGAGGCTGGAACAAAACTCTGGTCCTCCTGACTCCAGGGCCGGCCCACAATTTACTCACTGCACCACCTAGCTGCCCCAAGCTCTCAGTTTTAATATGGAAATAGTAAAATGTCAAAACAATTGTTTCACAGTCTGGGATGATAGTGGTCAAGATAAAATTAGACCTCTTTGAAGTCATTACTGCCAAAGTACACAGGGTCTTATTTGTGTGGTAGATAGCAAAGATCGTGAGAGAATTCAGGGAGTGGAAGAGTTTGGTAAATGCTTCAGGAAGATGAATTGCGGGATGCTGTGCTGCTGCCCTTCTCAGACAAGCAGCATCTGCCAAATGCCAAGGTGATCAATGAAATGACAGAAAAACTAGACCTGCAGTCCCTTCTTTGGTGTGTTCAAGCTACCTGTGCTACACAAAGCACCAGTCTGCATGAGGGTCTTGGCTGACTGTCAAATGAGTTCTCCAAAATGTCAAATCCAGGGGTGGCTAGGTGGCACAGTGAATAGAGCACCGGCCTTGGAGTCAGGAGGACCTGAGTTCAAATCAGGCCTCAGACACTTAACACAAAAACTAGCCATGTGACCTTGGGCAAGTCACTTAACCCCAATTGCCCTCCAAAAAAAAAGTTAAATTCAACTGGATGACTAACCAAGGACATGTTTGATACAATTGGTTCTAGGAGTGTTACAACAAAATTAGTTTGCAACTTGGTTATTAAATAGTATCTTGAAACTGGTTTGGGCAGGATTTTACAGCATTTAAACTTATTTTGTTGCCAATTACTGTTTACCAAGTTTAATGTTGCTATTATAGCAATTATACTTCAATTTCCTTTATATTGCATCTTTTTTTATGTTGCATGTTGCTTTTGGTATCAGCCTGACTTTTCCCAGTGTATCATAGTTCAGTTGATGTTTTATTGTTTATTGGTTAACATATCTCCATTATGAGATTTTGGAAAATTCAACAAACTCAGTAACAAATTAGTTTCTTCATAACCCACTTGAAATTATTCTTAACAAAACCATAACATTGAAAAAAAGAAATGTCCACTGGGAAATTGGTAGTGTGGGACATGAGATCATCAAAGTGATTAGAGCTGAAAATATAGATCTAGAAATCATCTGAATAAACAAGAGAATTGAGCTTTTAGGAGCTGATGAAATTGCTAAGTGAAAGAGTATATAGAGAAAAGATAAGATGACTTAAGATAAAGCCCTGGAAGATACCTAGTGAGGAGTCATGCCATGGATGAAGAGCCAGCAAGAGACTGAAAAGAAGCAGTCAGACAGGTAGGAGGAGAATCAGGAGAGATCAGTGTCACAAAATCCTAGTGAGGATGTAATATCCAGAAGAAGGTAGCAGTTCATTGAATTATTTAAATGAGTTTGGCTTATTCTTCTAATAGAAGGGAAATACAATAATTTTATTTCCCCCCTCTAGAAGCAAGATGGAATTGTTAAAGTTGAGGATTTTTCCGGAACCACGTGATAAGAGAAATAGATTTATTAATAGGAAATTAGATTACTTATTGAAGGTGAAGGATACCTTGAAAAACAATTAGTTCACAAGTAAATAAGTCTGGAACAATAACTTTCTCTTAAAACTTTATTTATTTATTTATTTTTAGTTTACAACATTCAGTTTCACAATCCCTTGAGTTTCAAATTTTCTCCCCCTTCATCTCCTCCCCCCTCCTCTCCAATGGCGGCATGCATCAAATATAGGATCTACAAATACCTTCACATTAAACATTAGTCAAGTTTTAAAGAAAGATTATAACCAATGGAGTGAACAATGAGAAAGAAGAAACAAAACAAAACAAAAAGAACAAGTAGTTTGCTACAATCTGCATTCAGACTCCATAGTTCTTTCTCTGGATGTGGATATCTCTTTCCATCATGAGTCTTGGAGTTGTCTTATAAGCTTACATTGCTGAGAGGATCCCAGTCTATCAGAATTAGTCATCACAGATGCAATGTGTCTGTAATTGTGTACAGAGTTCTCCTGGTTCTGCTCTCCTCACTCAGCATCATTTTATATAAGTCTCTCTGGGTTATTATGAAGTCTGTCTGCTCCTCATTTCTTATAGCACAATAGTATTCCATTACATTCATATACCACAACTTGTTTAGCCATTCCCCAATTGATGGGCATCCCCTTGATTTCCAATTCTTTGCCACCACAAAAATAACTGCTATAAATATTTTTGTACATATGGGTCCTTTTCCCACTTCTATGATCTCTTTGGGATACAGCCCTAGAAGGGGTATTGCTGGGTCAAAGGGTATGCACTTATTTATAGCCCTTTGTGCATAGTGGAACAATAACTTTCAAACTTGAAATTGTAGAAAGGTATTATCTGGAATTATTTATTGTACTTTTTTCTGACCAAGAAATGAGCAGTTTGTCCAAAGTTGGTGGAAATTAATGACCTCAAGTCATTCTGCTCACCATAAATTTTATCTCTATAAATGATGCTTCTTCCATAAAACCCTATTAAAATCTGAAAGAGGCTGAGCAAATGTATAGTCTCAGGTTGTCAATTCCTGGTTACCCAATAAAAGTTAATTTTTAGAACTCAATAAACAAACAATTGCAATAAAATTTAAAAACTGTCAAAAGATGCAGAAAGGTAGATAAGGATGAGGAATGAGAAGAGACCTTTAGATTTGGCAATTAAGAAATCACTGGTACCTTTGGAGACAGAACTTTTAGTTGAATGATAAAGTCAGAAACCAAATCATGGAGGGTTTAGAATTGAGTGAGAGGAGAGGAAGTGGAGGCATGTAGTTTATCTGGGCTTCTCAATTAGTTTAGCTAGGAAGGAGAGAAAAGATACTAAACAATAGTTGGCAGATGTGGTAAAATCTAGTGGGGGTATTTTTTTAAGGATGAAGGAAATTTGGGTATGTTTGTAGGCATGAGTGTGATAGTAAGGGGAATTAAAGTTCCCCCTGTATTGGCTTGGTTTTTCAAATTGATTGTGTTAAAACCCAGAGCTTGTTAATCCCACCTGTGGGATGGACTTGTTGACTTGAAAAGAGAGACACGAACTGGGAGGAGCTGGTGACGTAGATTTGGAGAAACAAGTGAGAGGCAGAATAACTTTTTTTTTTTGGAAGCAGCACCTCGTGGAGAGAGAGAGACTAAGAGAATTGCTGGTGGACACTTTGAATTGCCCTGGACTTTTGAGACCTGCCCCCTGAGCTGCCAAGGACTGAGTAGACATGGCTGTTTTGCTGGTACTTTGTCTGTCTGTTTTGATGTTCTTTTGCCAGATTTGTCCACTGGTGAAAGACAGTCCTGTTGTTGAAGAAGTCCTGGAACCTGGCTTTTGGCTAAGAAGCCCTGAGACTGTCCTGCAGACAGAGAGTGAATACTGTCCACTGGTGAAGGACAGTGCTGTTGCAGGGGTCTGGAGACTGTCCTGCAGACAGAGTGAATACTGTCCACTGGTGAAGGACAGTGCTGTTGTTGCAGGGGTCTGGGAACCTTTCTGTTGGTTCAGAAGCCCTGAAGAAGGATTTTCTGGTTGTATGTTTACAGAAATCCTGGGAGAGGGTTTTGCTAATGTTTTCAGGGGTTCTAGGACTGTTCTACAGACAGAGGATGAATTGATGAAGGGACTGGCAATGTATCTTGTGGCCTTGCTGAGCCTTGTCTCCCCAGGAACTAAGATTGCTGAGAACTTGCCTCGTGTCAAGATGAAGAAAAGACCTCCATTTGGGTATTAAGTGCTGTGTTTAAACTTGATGTAACTCTGGGGTAGATTCAATTGAGATCCAGGGGTGGGGAACTTTTGACCTTTTGGTGCTCTGTGATTGACAAATGAAGGTACTTTACTTATGTTTGGAAACTAATCTCCATTTGAGAAGAGGGGCTTTGTGGTGGACTAAATGAAGGTATAGCCTAGGGGTGGAGAAGTATTTAGACCAGGGACTTTGTAATTGATTGAATGATTGGAAGGTCCTGGGGTGGGGTAATACTTGGAGATTATTGAATCACACTTAGTAAATGCTGTATTTTGAATGATGTCATGTTTTGATCTTCTCTGTTCTTGGTTTGTCACTGAATAAAATGGAGAGCACCTATGCTGGTATTTTGAACCTTGGGAAGTTGCCTTTCCTTGGTGTTACAGTACAATGAGTGAAGGAGTTACTAGACAGGGAGAGACAGAGAGAGAGAGAGAGAGAGGAGAGAGAGAGAGAGAGAGAGAGAGGAAAGAGAGACAGAGAGAGACAGAGACAGAGAGAGACAGAGAGAGAGAGAGAGAGAGAGAGAGAGAGAGAGAGAGAGAGAGAGAGAGAGAGAGAGAGAGAGAAAGAGAGAGAGAGAGAGAGAGAGAGAGAGAGAGAGAGAGAGAGAGAGAGAGAGAGAGAGAGAGAGAGAAGATGATAGTGGGGCAATATGCTGGAAAAGATGGAAAGAGTATATGTAGAGAGGTTGACCTTAGCAAATAGAAGGGTAACTTCTTCATAAGAGACTACAGATAAAGAGGAGATTGTAGGGGGTGATTTAGGAATATGATAATGAGGAAGGGAGCAACAGGAACTTTTGAGGAACACCCTTAATTTTTTTATAAATGAAATATTTGGTCCTCACTAGAAATAGTGGAAAGTATGAATGGTGTGGGAGAAGTAAGAGAGAAAGTAATGAAAGAAGTAATGGTTTGGAACAGGTGTTGTGGTGAGTATGACAGAGAATTAATCAGAATAGAATTGTAGGGATTGCCTTTCTTTAATGAGAGCCCAGTCTGGATTAGTTAGGATAAATCTGTAATGGATCTAGTCAGCATGATTTAGTGGCTCCTCCAGCACACGAATAAGAGCAAAGGAAACAAATAGGGGGAATAATTTGGTGTTGAAATTTGGCAAAGTGTGACTAGCAATAGGATAAGCGGACAAGGCAACAAGGGATTTCAAGACTTAGAGAATAATGTAGAGTTGAACATGTTCACCAAGAAGGTATGATTGGAAAGAAAGCGGAGTGTAACCAGAACATGAGTAGGGACTTAGGATGGTACTGAAGAAATAAAGGGCTTTGGAAATCACAGTAAGGATGAAACCTAACTATTTAAAAATGAGGAATAGGGAGATATGGAAAGAAAAAATATTTTGATCAGATATAACAAATTCAGAGTTCTTAAATATGGAAGTGCTTGGGGTGGCTAGGTGGTGCAGTGAATAGAGCACTGGCCCTGGAGTCAGGAGGACCTGAGTTCAAATCTGGCCTCAGACACTTAAGACAAAGCTAACCATGTGAACTTGGGCAAGTCACTTAGCCCCAATTGCCCTCCAAAAAAGCAATAAATAAATAAATATGGAAGTGCAATGGGTGTGAATACTGGTGAGATCAAAGGTATAATGTCTGTTGTGTGTAGTTGAAATGGAGTGGAGGAGTGAGTCATGGGAACTGAATAAATTAAAGATTCTGGAAACTGGGGTATTTGAAGAAATACTAATATAAGTTGAAGTCTCTTAGAATGAAGTAGAGATGATTACTGTAAGTCAGGTCCTGAACTCACTGAAAAAAGATATAGAATGTCCAAGGCATCAGAAGATAATTGCTATCAGGATCTGGATTGGGTGATAATTATTTTTTGCCTTTTTTTTTTTGGATGGGGCAATTGGGGTTAAGTGACTTGCTCAAGGTCACACGGCTGGTAAGGGTTAAGTGTCTAAGTCTGGATTTGAACTCAGGTCCTCCTGATTCCAGGGCTGGTACTCTATTCACTGCACTCCCTAGCTGTCCATTGGGCGATAAATTTAGAGAAGAGGTTGTGTTGTGGGAGTAAAGAAAGAGCCTGGAAGTGGTAATGAGGAACAAAAAGTATTTTGACCCAGTCACCAAAACCAATGAGTGAATGAAAATGTATCCAGTACTAGAAAGAGTGATGAGTAAGGGAAGCAGTGACATCAAGAAGGAGTCAAGTCTCAGTGATGGCCAAAAGATGAAAGCAAGTTTATTAATTATAGAGTAAGTACGCCAGAGGGCATAGTGAAAGAATAGGAGATTTGCAGTGGGACATTGCAGGAGGCAGGGAGCTATGGTTGAGGTTCTAGGGGAACAGACAGCTAAGTTTGGGGAGGGGTCATTGTTCTGAGGTGTCAAGGGAGTGTAGAATCGCAGGGATGGAGAGAGTTCAGGGAGTGGGAAAATGCTAAAAAACCAGTTGGGGATGAGTCTAGAGTAACAGTGAAGTTAGTTAATGAAGCTGGTGATTAGAAGGTGCAAAATCCATGATTTATATCAGCATGCTCCTCAATTAGTTGTTTTGAATTGGTGCTAGTGCTGTGGTGACCTTCATTGTGTGGTTGTGTATTGCAGTGAGAAGAAGGGTGCTTTGTCACAGCCCCAAAACTCCTTGGATCAAGGACTGGGCTGTGTTGTGCCCTCAGGATACAGAAGCCAGTCATACTAATAAAATAGTGGACTTTTATAGTATTTTAGAGCCTGCAAAGTACTTCAAGATTCCTGACAGGTAAGGTATGTTGGGCAGAGCAAGATCACACATGACCCCAGTGATGAGGATGGCTGTTACAATTTCTTTTTCTGGAACAGGAGGGAAGGAATTGATGGGTGAGGATATGGAAAGATTTATAGGAGTAGAGGGGAGATGAGGGTGTTCATTTCAGATAGTATCAATCTTCTCAATTCCCCCCAATACCTCTAACATTCTTCTTTTTGTTTATTGACTCTGCTGAGTAATGTTTCCGACTCTTTATGACACTATTTGAGGTTCTCTTGGCAGACATCCTAGAGAGGTTTGCCATTTCCTTCTCTAGTTTAATTTATAGATGAAAACGGAGGCAAGCAGGGTTAAGTGGCTTGCAGGGTCATGAAGATCATAAGCATCTGAGGCTAAATTTGAGCTCATGAAGGTGAATCTTCCTGACTCCAGGCCTGGTACTCTATCCACTGTACCATCTACCTACCCCTTTTTAAGTAGTCTCGGTTTATTCTGAACTTCAGCACTCTTGACTCTACTCTTACTATGCCATGCTTTCATATTCTTCTATTACCTACCCTTCATTCTATTTTCTGATCACATTAAAAAAAAGTTAAGTTTATTGGTGAGTCCTTTGTGCATCCATAATGATCTCTTTAGATAATTTTCATTTCTCCCTAATTCATCAGAATTGTTCCCTTTTGTCTTCAGAATATCGTTCTTCAGAGATTCCTGTCTGTCCAGGGATGATTTCCTTAGTAGAATTTTGGTCTTATCTGTCTTTTGAAAGCGGTCAACAGTTCTTAAAGATTTTGGTCTCAATACCCCTTTACATTTAAAAAAAAAATTATTAGGGGCAACAAGGTGGCACAGTGAATAGAGCACCAGCCCTGGAGTCAAGAGGACCTGAGTTCAAATCTGACCTCAGACACTTAAGACTTACTAGCTGTGTGACGTTGGGCAAGTCACTTAGCACCAATTGCTTTGCTTTCCCCCCTACAGAAAAGACCAAATAAAAATTATTAAAGATCCCCAATTTTTGTTTATTTGAGTTACATCTATGGTAATAAAGTCAGTAGCAGAGGTTACAGAGTCAATCAGTCACACTGTTCTGGGTGATATTGAGATCTGAAATGTGGCCACCATTGTGGGTAATTAAAATGGAGTGCAGGTGTAAGTCATGGGATTCAATGAGGTTGATGAATTTGATGGGAAGAGAAGTATAATGTATATGTTACATCAATGTTTATATATGTTATTTTTCTATTTTCATTGTTATATACTTCTATATATTGTTTTTATGATTCTGCTTCATTCTGAATCAATTTTTTTCTCCTGCTTCTCTAAATTTTTATTATCTATTGTTTTTACAGAACACTAAATTTTTTTATTGCATTCATATATCACAGTGTTTTAGTAATTTCTTAATTGATGGACACCCACTTTGTTTCCAGTATTTTTACTAAAAAAAAAGTGTTACTAAAATACTTTGATATACACAAGGACTGCCTGCCATTCTGTCCTTGACCTCACTGGGTCATATACTTTGTAGTAGGATCTCTGTATATATGGGCTTATGTTTTTAAAAACTCAACTCCAAATTCCTGGTAAAATGGTTGGGCCAATTCACAGATACATCAATCATTTAGTACTGTGCCTGTCTTCCTGTAGCCCCTCCAAAGTTAAACTATTTTTATCTTTGTCAATTTTAAATGCATTTCTTGTTTGCTTTGTCAGATAGCATAATGGTAATTCCTGATTTTTTAAAATCATCTGATGCATAGTACATTTTTCTCCCAGTCTCTCATTTTCATTCTTGTATGAGTCCTTTTTTAAAAAAAAGTTTCCTATACACAGAAGATGGCTGAGTTTTGTTTTCTTATCCATTTTGTCTCTCTTTGTTTTATTCTATTATTTAATCAGTTTACATTCTAGCAAGTCTATCAGCAAAGATTTATCAAGTGCCTACTATGTACCAGATATTTTTTCTTCAATCTTTTGACTTTGAGTATTCCTTGTCTGATGCTATTGTTAACTTTATTTTGTCCATTCTAATTTTCAGGGAGTTTATTACTTGATTAAGACTTTATACATTTCATGTTAAGCTGTTCATTCTCTTTCCAAATTAACAAGTCAACAAGCATTTATTATGTGCCTACTATATGCCAGGCACTGTGTTATACTGAGGACATAAAGAAAGGCAAAAGATAGTCTTTACTCTCAAGGAACTTATAGTCAATGTGAAAGTCAAACAATTATGTGCAAACAAGATACATCAGCAATAATCAATAAAGAGAAGGTTCTTATAGAAAGGGAGAATTTAGATTTCCTGACCAGGGAAGCCAGAAGGACAAACAAACAGAGCCAATGCCAGAGTCCAATGGGAGGGTGGCCTCTGGGTATCAGGTCCTTTCAAAGTATACAGGTGGACTTCACTGAGGTGCCCCCAGTAGGACAACTTAGATACCTGTTGGTCAATGTGGATCACCTCACAGCAGGGGTAGAAGCCTTCCCTCTTGCACGAGCTACTGCCTGCATGGTTACTAGAACCTTGTTGGAACAAATAATCCCTGTATATGGACTGGTGGAGCATATAGACTCAGATCAAGGGACCCATTTCACAGCAAAAGTTTTACAATCCATTATGAGAGCTTTAGAGATATCCTGGGAACTCCATACCCCCTGGCACCCTCCTCTTTCTGGCAAGGAAAGACAAAATGTTTACTCCTAGCGCTCCTTAGGATCAGGACAAAGCCCCAGAGGGACACTGGCTTATCCCCCTATAAACTTCTTTATGGTCACCCCTATCCCACACAACCCTTTGACCTTTCCTCACTCACCCTGAAAGATAGGTTCCTTAGTGTGTGGGACAGAGACCACTACCAAAAAAATCAATACAAAGACTTAGATACATAAAAGCAGAAATGAATTTATTGCTTTCTCATGAGAAAGGGTACCCCCTTGTCACTCTAATGCTGCCAGCCAGGGAAATACAAATTGATTCCAGAAAGCAAGGTGCTTTTATACTCTAATGAGAGCCCCTCCCCTCCTTAGCCCCCTTCCCCTTATTCCATTGGCTGGGCTTCAGGGGGCACAATCTATTTGCATGAATCTTCCCCAGCAATAAAGAACAAAGGACAAGAAAAGGTGGGAAGTTTTGCAACAGTTTGCAAGTGTGCACAGTTTAAGTTGTGTTGCAAAGTGTGGCTAACTACAGATGTTATTCTGCAAGGGTCAATGATAAAAAAAAAAAACAACCCATTAAACCTTTTGAGGCTTCACTTCTGAGAAATCATCCCTCACAATCCCCTCTCTCTATTTCTTACAACTTGAAGACTCCTCACACCATTGCTAGAAGACCTCTTCCACTAATTTTTCTTGAGAATCCCCATCAGGGTGGCCTTGGACTGGCACTCAATCCTGACTTTTCAGCATACAGGGGAGACACACTGGGAGTAGGATAATTCCACTAAAAGCTATCAGGAGGAAAACTCTCCATTAACTGTATATACGTATTTTCTCAGCTAAGGGGAGGAGAACAACATGCTAATCCCAGAACTGAGGCCTAGGGGCTAGAGGCAAAAGAAAATACCTGCAGCAATGCAAAGCAAGGGTATAGCACCCAACAGAAACAATAAAGCCACTACAATTCTCTCAGTCATCAATGGGTCAATCCCTTTTTCAATATCACTTTTAAGGTTCCAGGATCTGTTGATATCACAGTCCACTGGGTCGAGGCTGACACCAGTCCCTTCACTCAGGTGTGCTGAGTCCAACCTCTTTCTTTGGTTCAGTGTTAGCAGTGAGGAGGATCTGGTACAGACCTTCTCAGGTGGGAGTCACCTTTTCCTCCTTCCAGGTTCGGATCAACACCCAGTCACAGGCTAGAACCTATGAACTGAAAACCCTATGGGAGGTATTTGAACAATTCTTTCATAGCACTGACAATTGATGTGCTAGAGATTGTATATATCCTCTAAGAACCTATCTTTCAGGGTGAGGGCTGGATAGGGGTGACCATAAAGAAGTTCATAGGGGTGAAAAGCCAATGTCCCTCTGGGGCTTTGTCCTGATTGATCCTAAGGAGCGCTAGGGGTAAGCATTTTGTCTTTCCTTGCCAGAAGAAGGAGGGTGCCAGGGGGTATGGAGTTCCCGGGATATTTTTAAGGCTCTCATAATGGATTGTAAAACTTTTGCTGTGAAATGAGTCTACATTGATCTGAGTCTACATGCTCCACCGGCCCATATATAGGGATTATTTGTTCCAACAAGGTTCTAGAGGCAGTAGCCTGTGCAAGAAGGAAGGTAGGCTTTCACCCCTGCTGTGAGGTGATATACATTGACCAACAGGTATCTTAGTCATCCTACTGGGGGCACCTCACTGAAGTCCACCTGTATACTTTGAAAGGGCCTGATACCCAGAGGCCACCCGCCCATTGGAGTCTGGTGTTGGCTATATTTGTTTGTCCTTTGACATACAATGCAGCCATCGACCATTTGGCATGCCCATGTGTATGTTCCAGGACATGCATACTGGGTCAAGACTACATCACACAGGTTCTGGACAACCCAAAGGCTGCCCTGGTTTAGGTGTTGTAAAACCTGTGTCATACTAGGCTTATTCAGTACCTCACACCCATCAGGTAGGAGCCACCTTCCTTGAGGGGTTTTTTCAGCACTTAGATCTACTGCCTGTTGTTCCTTTTCCCCAGTCAGGAGTGGGGGAGTCAGACTCAGATCAAGGGAGGGGATGAGAACCAATATAGGTTCCTCTCTCCCTGCTTTCTTTTCCCAGGGCTTAACTGAGGAGGAGGAGGAGGAGGAGGAGGAGGAGGGAGTGGGCAATGATGAGATTGCTTCCCCATCCTGGGCCATAAAATTTTCCTTGTCTCCCTTATCTTGTGTCTCCCAGCCTGTTCTCAGTCTGTACTTCCTAAAAGCTAGATTATGCATTGCTTACAATCCCCAATGGTCTCCTTGATGTAAAAACTGACAAAATCATCCCTTGTGATTTGTTGGTTAACCATTTCTTCCCTGTCAAGCAATAACCAATTACCTTGCTCAGTTTCAATCTTCCCAAACTTAGTCAAATCTTTCTTTTCAGCTTCTATGACTTTAGGGACCTGGGGAATTAATACATACATCTTCATAGATTCTATGGATAGGGCAGCCTTCTAAGCCCTCTAATCTGCTAATCTATTCCCCATTACCTCATACCAAAAATCATACCAATTTCCTATGAAACATTTCTTCATAAGAGTATTTCCCTTTTTGAAAAGTTTACAATTTATCCTGATATTATTAAGTACCACACAATCCCTAAATTCTCTGGTGATGAAACCTCTTCCATATAATTGACAAAACTTACAGGAGGATTCATAGGGTATTTTCTTCACATAGTTACCAATAATTACCTTTCACAAACTTACTTTTGTAAATACTTGACTTATACAATAACTCCAGATAGTTTGATTAACAATTTCACATATTTCACTGAAACTTCCTTTTAAACAAAGACAACCTTGGAATCTTATGATGTCTTAAATTACAATACTTCGAAATATTATAACACATAGTCAGAATTTCCCATTCATTATTTCCCTGTTTCTCCAACAGTACAATTCTTAACAGTAAACTAAAGTTAAGAAAACTTTCTTGGGGCCTGTAGCAGCAAGCACCCCAAGCACGTCCTCAGGGTTTGCTGCCCATACGGGTTCTTGGATCTGCTTTGTTAAAGGAAAGCAACTCAAAATGGGTTAACAAGCTTACTTTAATCAGTCAGACACATATCGTTTACCTTGTTCAGGGGAAAAAGGTCAGCACCCCAAACTTCAAAATATACAGACAGAATTATCAAGACATTAACAGATCAAGTAGACAGCTTTCCAAACTGTCCAACCATTATATCCATACCCAGTCAACATCTGGGTTTCCACATCTGGGTTTTTCAAAGCCAGGGGACTCTCAACAACGGCTTCCCATAATTCAGATCAAATCACAGAACACTTCTCAAAATGAGTCCCAAAACAAAGCTACACATCAGGGCTTATATAGCCTTCTCCTGGCTCAGAGAATGTAACAACCTTATTGACTCACTGGCCAATCAAGAAGTATCTACTGAAAAACAAGCCTCCCTCCCCAGGCTTCAGGTGCATTTTAGCCTAGGGGCAGGGAAGATCTTCCAAATTTGCATTGCCATTACAGGGCCATATAGTGAATTAATTTCTTAATGCCAAATAACAATACATACGTTTTTGATTATATAGCTATGCATTTCTATGTTGTAATACCCTTGGCCCTCTAAAAGGAAATATTATCCACAAATTTATATATATATTTTCTTAATATTTCAGTTCCCCATTCATGTTCACATTTTTCTGGGAAAGTTTACAAGCAGTTTGAAATCACCTATTATAATCAGGTCAGTTTAAAATATGCTGGACCAATATTCTAACTGCTTCTTTTGGTTCTAGTAATAATTAAAAATCACAGTAATCTATATCTTTAGTATAATCAATGCCCATCTTTAAATTCAAATTCAATATTCACCCAATTTCAGCCTTTCTACTTAAAACAAAAACTTCCTTCTTAAAGCAAAAATAAACCTTCAGACATGGGAATTCCTTAAAACTAATTTGGTTATCCTTAAGTAATATAAATTCCCAAAATATTATAAATTTCACATACATCCAAATTAACATACATAAATATAGCCTTAGATGAATCAGACTTGAAAAATTATAGCTCTTATCTTTTCCCCAGGATTATCATCTGTGAAATAAGAATCCAGCAACATAGCCACACAGCAACTTTTGCACAGAATTCATAAGAACTTCTAGGTTACTTAACAGTTTCTTAATAACATTTAGATAAACTATTAACTTTCATTATTACATTTGTCACATTCCTTCAAAAGCCAATTCATATACACAACGAAATTCAATTTGAAAATTGTTTTAACACTAATTTATACATTCTGTATAACCTCTCTAAAAAGCTAGAATCCTGTCTCCTCTCTGAGACCCCAAACAAAACTGCCCCAGCATTAACTCCTGGCTCCTTAGCTAAAAGATTTCCCCCAGATCAAAAAGACCTAACAAGATGTGGCTAACTTCTCCAAGCAGAAACCCTGGGAGCTTAGTAATCAATTGTCTCCATAGGATGGGGGAGGGAATGGCTAAAGAGTACACGGGCCTGAGGACACATGGCTTGCCATTGCTCCACCCCATCTTTTTCACTCAGACCACCCATGACCTCCTTTTACACTTCAAATAATCATCCCCCAACTTCATGCTGCTTCCCTGCACCTTAAAACTAGAGGGAGCCACATTTCTCCTTCCCTTTGCCCCTCTTTTTCTGAGAGGCTTACAAAAAGTTCCAGTCCACATAAATTTATGTTCCACTTTTTTCCCTGTTGTAAATCTTGACTCAAATTACCCCAGAATTAGAGATTCTTCCCTTCCCTCTCTCTCCTTATCAATGACTTTTCAGTGAAATCTATTCAGGAAAGATCCTCAGACTCAGACCCCTTCACTGTCTTCCCATGATAGTGGCTATATGCTGAAAACTTCCAGAATCTGAATTGAAGTTCCCAGATTCAAATTAGCCTTCATAACAATTTATCCAATGTCTTTCTCCTTTGACCCTTAGATATAAAATTATTACTTTAATCTTTACCACATGAATGTGATAGTCCATAAGCTTCTGAATTAGTAGATGTTAATATATATCTTGAAAATCACACCTTCAAATTTTAGATTTTTCATTTACTTAACAAGAGTTCTGAGATTACATACAGACACACTGTCTCACAGCACACACAGAGACACACCATAGACAGAAACCCAAACACAAAACAAGTTCTGCTTCTAGATGCCTTTCTCTTTATACTTTGGTAATTTGTTCCAATTACTTAATATTATCCCTAGTGGGCTATCTTTAGAACATCTGGAAAGGGGGGCTATGTTGCTGACCACCTGTTTTTGACTGGACTTCCCCATGGCTCACCAGTGCTTGCCCATTGAGGCTCACAGCATCTTGCCATAGGGTAGAGGCTCACTGTTCTCTTTCGATAGCTCACTGATCTTGCCCCCTTATGGGAGGGGAGGCTGGCTAGATCTTGTCGAGGGATCACTAGTTCTTGCTTTCTGTAGAAAGCTTACCAATCTTGCCTTCTCAACTCACTGAGATCAGCCTTGTTTCCCCTTCCCACTCAGCCAGAGACTCACTAGTTCTGGCTCACTGATCTTGTCTTACCTGGGTCTGTGTGCACAGGACCTACATGGCCAACTCAAATTCTTCACTGGGTGGTGGTTGTTATGACCTTTCCAAAATTTCTGCTTTCAGGTAGCTGTCCTTCTTTGGGTCCGTTCCTTAAAAGTGAAAGGAAGCTTCCAGACCATTCCCTGGACTTCTGGCAAATGCCAGCAGGCACCTGTCCTAGGACTGGCTGGGAGATCCTTCCCCAAAGAAGGGGGATCCCGGACAAGCACCTCAAAACTGTGTGGGAAAGAGACTACTACGAAAAAAATCAATACAAAGCAAAAACTCAATACAATGAAAGCTGGAATGAGTTTTTTGCTTTCTCATGAGAAAGGGTACCCTTGCAGTGTCACTCTAATGGAGCTGGTTTCATGAGAAAGCAATAAGTCATTTCTGCTTTCAGGTATCTAAGTCTTTGTATTGGTAGTGGTCTCTGTCCCACACAGAAGGAAATGGGTTTAATTCCTTTTACAGGGATGGAGAAGAAAGGAGTTGATCATAAAGACATTTGTAATCTCTTGATATTTGTTATTAAACCCTATTTTTTGTTATTTGATGACAATTTGTGTTAAACCCCTTTAATATGTCTAAGAGAAGCATCAATTACTATTTCCTGGAAACATGGCTAAGATGATGTCTAATGCTAGCCCCAAAGACCAGTCTGTGTGTCAGGATTTAGTTCAAAGAGAGAGAGGCATCAATGAGCAAAGTCTTGCGGTTTTGTTCATGGTAGAAGGAAAGATTTCTGAAGAATAATATTGGTAACTTGAAGAGGGTCTTGAGGTGGGCAATCAAGATGATGATGGTATTGGAGACTATGTCATGTGAGAACCATTTAAGAGCATATTATATGCCAGGCATTGTGTAGAACACTTAGACTACGACGAAAGAAAAAAAATGTTCCTGCCCTCAAGGAGGTCACATTCTATTTGGGAGACAACATGTGAATAACTAGATACATATAAGACATATACAGAGTAAATGGGAGGTAATTTCAGAACAGAAGGAGCTAGTAGCTAGGAGACAGAGAAAAGCTTCCTGTAGAAAGTGAGATTTGAGCTGATACTTAAGGAATCCAGGATATCTAAGAGGCAGAAATAAGCAATGAGAGCATTCCGGTCAGGGGCACAGCCAATGCCAAAGCATGGAAATGGGAAATGGAGCCTACTGTAAGAGAAACAGCTAGTAAACCAGTAAATCATATAATCTGTGGAGGGAGAGGAGTCAGGTGTAAGAAGACTAGAATGGAGGGAACCAGATTGTGAAGAGATTTAAAGGCCCCAAAGAAAAGCTTATATTTGATCCTACTGGGATCGAATGTAGTTTATTAGGGGTGAGGGAGGGGTCAGGCTGGGTATAAGTAACATAGTTAAACCTATTGTGTAGGGGGAAAAAGATCTCCTTAATAGTTGTGCAATAGTGTAATGGACTGCCTTGGCACGTAGTCAGTTCCTGGAATTCAAATAGATGCTGGAAGAATGGTCACTTATCAGAATACCATAGAGCAGATTCCTGTTTGGGTAGAGCCTGTACTAGGAGAGTTCTATAGTCTCTTCTAAGCCTGACATTCTGTGATACCATCTCTGACCTTATGTAATTCACTTCCCCTTTCTCTATCTAAGGTTCCTCATTTCTCTAAAATAAAGGCTTTGAACTGGAATAACTAAAAAAATCCTTCCCTGCTCTAAAAACATCAATGTCTATGATCCTATGACCTCAAGTAGGTTATGGAATGACACAATGAGTTTGTCTCATCTGCAAAAAATGTGTCTGTTATAGTGAAACAAAAAGCTACAAGACTAGTTAAATGTTTCTCTCACTTGTTATCTTGACTGGAAAGATAACAATGCTTAATAAATATTTGTTGGATTAAATTGGATTGGATAAGATTAAATAAGATTAGATTGGGGGCAGCCAGGTGACTCAGCAAGTAAGAGCACTGGCGCCAGTGTCAGGATGACCTGGGGGGCTCAGATACTTAGCACCACACCAAGAAATAACTGGCCATGTAACCTTGAGCAAGTTACTTAACCCCAATTGCTTAAAAAAAAAAAAAAAGATTAGATTGTATTCTTAAAAAAGGGGCAAAGCTATAGGATTAGATTATTAGGCTGCTTAGTTCTCTTTCTCATTGATTCATAGACCAGCAGATATAGATGGGATTTCAGAGATCACTTATTCCAAAGATTGGCAAACTATCACCCAAGGGCCAAATCTGGCCCACCACTGCCTGTTTTTGTATACTCATTGCCCTTGGGAGAGGAATTATTAAACAAACAACCCTATCCCCCTGCCCTCCTCCAAACCAACATTCTTAGTTGGTCAGGGGCCAGACTGGGTTGTGGTTTTCAGACCCCTGATCTCAGTCCAACTCTTTCATTCTAAGGAAACTTGGGCAAGTCATTTATCTAATATTAAACAGTGAGTTGCTGGGCCAGAGGTCACAGAACCAGAGAGATTCTTTGGGTTGGCAGAGACCTCAGAGATCTAATCAAACACCCTCAATTTATTGATGTAGAAACTGAAGCAAGGAAGGGAAAGAGATTTGGTCATGGTAGCAGAGTGAGGGAGTTCCATGGCTCAAACATGTGTCTCCTGCTTCCATTAGTGTGCTGTTAAATGTTCAACTGACTCTCAGAAAACACCCCCCCCCCCCGCCCCATACACTTTTAAAGGGTAATTGGCATTACTATTTCTTCCATCCTTTTAAATCTAGATAGTCAACCAAGTAATAAATCAATCCTTGATTTAGTTTGCCAACTTCTGAGGTATAAATAATCATACAAAAAATGAAAAAAATTGACTTTTGTGACTAATTTGACCTGGCTTCAATACACCCCTGCCTGCCTCACAATCTGGTATTCCTTTGATTACAGCATTCTAGTTCCTAACTATAAATGAAACTTGGGGGAGTCTGACAAAAATCAAGCATTTGTTTCTTTGATTTCATGCCTCTCTAATGGCATAATTTGTGTCATCTGATGCTCCCCTTTGTAAGAGGGCCTTAACAGTGGCTTAGCTAAACAGTGGTTAATTGGGAAGGTACGATTAGAGCACTAAAGTCAACTGTTGATCCAATAGCTTCCTGATTGAACTAAGTCTGAGATGATAAACACAGTGAACAAATTTCATCCATAGTTCCTGGCTTGACCAATTGATACCAAAATGGTAGGAGTCATGAGCATGAGTGAGTGAAAAGGATGGGGACTATGAAGAAAAGATTCAATTTTCTTGTTAGGTTCATCAGGGATAGAATTGATAACTACTTTACAGCTATTCCAGACTTTCTTCCTAGCATTGAATTAGCACTATCAGAACAAAATGCTATTACATACTAAAAAAATAATGATCTTAAAGAATTCTCCCCAGTACACACTGAATATAAACAATCCTAATTTATATAATTCTCTATAAATTACTAATTACAATTCTTACTTGGTAATTCAATATCTGAAATAAGATGTCAATCATATAAAAATAAAGATTATTATTTTAGACACACCTTTGGTGAGCTCAGCCCTTTTGTTGTTACCTAAGGCCTCTTTCCCTTTGGAAAAAATGCCTTAGGAAAAGCCCACATGTATTATGGAGTATGTGTAGTCAGTGACAAGGTTAAGTGATGTCGAGTGGAAGGGCCTGGGGAATCTACCGTGTATGAGAAAGAAGAAAGACAGGAAATTCAAAAATTTGTGAGCCTAGTTGTTAGACTAGGGAACCAAGAAAGTCACAGGGTACTATGCTGTGGATTTGCAACCATGGGAGCTGAAAAAGAACAAGTGGAAGGTGGCGTAGTGGAAAGACCCCTAGCTTTAGAGTTGACTCAGCTTCTCTGAGGCCCAGTTTCCTCATCTCTAAAATGGGGATTAAATGGTTACTCATACAATTGGTGTGGGGGAGAGAGCTGATGAGCACATGTAGCATTGGGGATCTTGCCTTTGGAAAGAAAGGATGACGTGGGACAGAAGGGCCCTGCTTCCTGATTTATAGCATGCACAGAGATTTTGTAACCCTTTTGGGTTTAAGGTAGATTATTGATTTGCTTCTGAGTCAGAATGGGGATTTATTCAAAAGGTGGCCAGAGCAAGTCTCCTCTCTTCCCCTCCCCGTCCCAATCTGACTGTGTTCAAGTGAGCAGAACTGTTCTAAGTCCTTGTTGGGTAGGCCTCCTGCTGGAACTGATTGATCTGCAGCATTCATATCTGGGCCCTCTTCTCTCTGTATACTGTCTCACTGATGTCATTTGCTCCCAAAGATTTCATTATCATTGTCTTACAGATGACTCCCATATCTACATATACACTCCATACCTCTCCTCCAAGGTTACATGCGATTGTCGTTCAGTCGTTTCTGACTCTTGGTGACCTGGTATGGGCTTTTCTTGGTAGAGATAATGGACTGGTTTGCCATTTCCTTCTCCAGCTCATTTTATAGATGAGGAAACTGAGGCAAACAGGGTTAAGTGACTTGTCCAGGGTCACATAGCTAGTAAGTGTCTGAGACCAGACTTGAGCTCAGGAAGAGAAATCCTCCTGATTCCAAGCCTGGTACTCTATCCATTGTGCCACCTAGCTGCTTAAGGTCGAAGAAGGAGTAAATGGCAAATCAAGTCCTTTGACTAGAAATTCTAGGCCCTTTCTACTATACTACATCATAGTGGCCTGCTGTATGGTAAGGGCTGGTAGGAGGAAGAAGTCTAGTATTTTTACATCATCCTAATGATTGAATTATTGGTTTTGCCACTTAATACCTGTGAAATGTTGGGAGTGAGAAATCATTTAATCCTTCTAGGCCTCAGTTCCATCATCTGCAAAGCAAGAGGGCTGGATTTGGTGACCTTCAAAGGCTTCTTCAGCTTGAAACCCTAGAATCCTAGGATGGTTATCTTTCTGCAGAGCAGAAGCAGATTGGGCCCTAGGTGGGACAAGATGAGATTAGAGGAGATGAGAAAATTTGGGAGAGGGGAGAGTAAGACACCGATGTGACTAGGACTTCAGCCCATTGACTGTCGACTCCTATGAGGAAATATAAAGTAATAGTGTGCGTACATCGAACTTTGTTTAAGACCTGAAGTCCTGCGCTGTCTTTTTAAAAATGTGAATTGTTCTTTGTTTCTTTTTTTTTAGTTTTCAATATTCACTTCCATAAAATTTTGAATTCTGAATTTTCTTCCACTCCCTTTTCTTTCCCTTCCCCAAGATAGCATGCAAAATGATATTTATGATTATTATGTATAAAAAAAGCTACATGTACAATCATATTAAACATATTTCCATATTAATCATGTTGTAAAAGAAGACTCAGAAAAACCATGAGAAAGAAAAATAAAAGAGAAAATAGTTTGCTTTGATCTGCATTCAGACTCCATAGTTCTTTCTCTGGAGGTGGACAATATTTTCCCTCATGACTCTTTTGGAATTGTCTTAGATCCTTGCATTGCTGAGAAGAGCTAAGTCTCTTAGGGTCATCACATGATGTTGCTGTTACTGTGTACAATGTTCTCCTGGTTCTGCTCACTTCTTTCAGCATCAGTTCATGTAAGTCTTTCCAGGTTTTTCTGAAGTTGTCATATGGAATACTATTGTATTCCATAACATAATATAATATATATAATTTCATAATGGAATACAATAGTATTCCATTACATTCATATACCACAACTTGTTCAGCCATTCCCCAATTGATGGGTGTCCCCAATTCTTTGCAACCAGAAAAAGAGCTGCTATAAATATTTTTTCACATGTGTGTCCTTTTCCTTTTTTATGATCTCTTTGGGATACAGAGCTAGTGTTGTGCTGGATTAAAGGGTATGCACAGTTTTATAGCCCTTTGGCATAGTTCCAAATTGCTCTGCAGGATGGTTGTATGAATTCATAACTCCACCAACAAATGCATTGTCTTTAGAAGTAGATAATGGAGGGTGATTAATGTTCCCCACCTCACCAGGGCACCTCACTCCGTCCAGATGTCCCTGTTTGAATGTATCGTCCCCTGGGATCTAGTTCAGACTTGATCAGCATCACAATCTGGTGAGTACCCCAGAGCCCTCCTGGGTGTCACCCTCTCCCCCCAACTCCCTGGGCTAAGCTGGGGTGTTTCTCTGTTGGGATTTCTGTGGTACAGAGGAATAAGAGGAAGTGGTAAAGGCATGGGTAGAGGTTCCCCTTCTTTCCTTCCTTGAGAAAAATCTGGGGGATGCCCTGGGAAGCTTCTCTGGACACATATTCCATAATTAATCATTTTCTCCTGTCCCTATTTCATGTAGATGCACTTATGTGTAATGGAAAGAGGCCTGGATTTGGAGTCAGAGGACCTGGGTTCTAATCTTGATGCTGCTGCTTCAATGTCCTAGAGGACATTGGGCAAATGATTTCTACTTTTCTGGGTCTCGCTTTCTTCACCCATAAAATGAGGGGGCAGGGCTACTTTCAGTTCTAGATCAAGGATCCTATGAATGATAATATTCTTCTTTGCACTCAAGTATTCTAAGATGGTCACTGAGTCCACTTGCTTGATAACTTGACGCTTGATAGCTATAATCCCGCCCCAGAGTTGACTTGGCTCAACAGAAACTCTAGTGAGATTGTCAATTAGAAAGATGTCAACCAGGGGTTGTGCAATGTTGTGTAATGAAAAAAGTGCTTCACTCAGAGACCAGGGAGCTGGACTACAGGTCCTTTTAGCAGTAGTTATGTCACTGCATGTGAGTTTCTTCTTTCCTAGACTCAGTTTTCTCATCTGTAAAATGGAAATAAGAATCTGAGAAAGGCCTGACTCACAGGACTATTATGAGAAAAGAACTTTGTAGACAGTCACATACTATGGAAACAGGAGCTGTGTTTTTCTTCAGGCACTGTGCTAGGGGGGAATAAAATGAAGGCATCCTGCTAGGGTCCCTTAGTCAAGATGCAGCACCTTCTCCAGGTGTGATCCTTCAAGTTGGAGGGACCTCAGAGATGATTTAGTCCACTCCCTTCATTCTACAGGGGAAGCAAATGAGGTCCAGAAAGAAGGGAAGGGATTTGACCAAGAGCACACAGATATCAAGTGGCAAAGCAGAAAATTCCAACTCACATATTCAGATTCCAAATCCAGGCCTTATTCAGTATACTACAGTAAGGGCAAATCCTTTAAGGCCTGGTATGTTATAGGCAAAAGAGTTTGTATTTGTAACATGCTTGTTGGAGAGGGGGTGGGTAAGGGTGGTATTTGTTTGTTGTATGTGTGTGTATTTGTGCATGTTTGTGTGTGTATGTGTGTTATCAGTAACCCTTGAATTGTTTACTCAGATTTCTACCAATTGGACCAAAGAGTCCAGATCCTAAGCCCAGGACAAGGTTCTCCCACATTCTAGGGAAATGACTCTGTATTAACTAAGCAAGGTTCTTATTTGCAGCTGTGTTGGCTTAGACATTTAAGGGGTACAAAAGAAAGGTTTCATATTGTGGGATTTCCATGGACAAATCTGATGTGAACAGCAGAGTGGGAGACATGGAGGCTCAGAACATGAAGCTGAAAAAATCCCCACCATTCTGTCTGGGAAGGTTTCATATTTCTGAAGATTATGGCTTTCTTCTTCCAGGTCCGTTGGTAAGGGTGCTTACTTGTCATCATAATTTGTAGTTCTATCGCATGCACAATAACCCTGTGAGAGGGAAAGAATGCAAATATCATTATCTTCATTGTCCAGATGAGTAATCTGTGACAATTTGTGGTGACTTGTCCAATGTTACCCAGCTAGGCAGTGTCAGAGATGAGATTCAAACAGTCATCTCCTGACTCTCAGGCCCAATTCTAGGGGACTGTCCACTGTACCACAGAGAACAGGAATAGGTTAAAACTATGAATCGAGATTCTAGGGCTCATGCTTTGCAAGGTTTAAATAAAATTTTAAGTCTTACTTAAGTAGTTAACAGTTAGAATCACAGAATTTTAGACCCAGAAGGGAGAAGATAGTAGAACATAGTGGAAAGAACTCTGGCTAATCAGGTCAAGAATCCCAAACTCTAATCTTAGTTCAACCATAATTCATTGTGTGACCTAAAATGAATTATTTTTCCTTTTCATCTAATGACAATAGAAATAATGGCCATCATCTTTTTTGGAGTAAGAATGTTCATTTTCAATGCCAAAATTTTTGAGGACCCCAACTAAGTTATTAAATGTGCTATTATTATCCAGTAATGACAAAAAGCTATTATGAGTTCAGTAATGTTCTAAAATAAATTTACATTTTATTCTTCAATCATATTGGCATATATTTCAAAGCCTTTAATAGCAAAATGTGTAAGATGGTGTTTTTTCGGGTCACAGAAGGCACATTTGCTTATTTATTAAAGGAAGTATGGTATAGTTGCTGGATAAGAAAGATCTGGGTTCTAATCCCACCTCAGACATGTATGACGGTGGACAAATCACTAAAGCTGAAGGGTCAGTTCCCTTAAATGTAAAATGTAGATAATAAAAATGAGAGCATTTTTAATCTCAAATGAGAGAATGTCTGTAAAATGCCTTGCAGACCTTCACTACAAATAGCAGCTGTTTCTTTGGACCAGCTTTGTTTCTGTAGCTGCCATCAGGACCAAAATGAGTCATTAATAAGATGACTCTTGAGCATATGGATTGATAGAGACCCTTTGTAGTAACCACTCAGCCCTATCAGGGGTCCTGAGCCTCAAAGGGAGAAACCAGTGCTTTAGAGATACAGACTAGCTTAATAGATCTGGTCTAAAAATTAGTAGAGATGATAAAGTAATAAAACAAAATATGATTGTTAAGGAGAAAATTCTATAGTAGATGGAGAATGTGAAATGTACTTTTAGGTTTATCAAAGGGCAATGAATTATCATTTTGCTTCTTCTGCTGGCTGGAGATGCCAAAAAGCTTACTGAGGACAATGTAAACCAATCTGTATTTTAACATGGGGCACAGATTATTTAGCTCTTGGTTCATACATCAAAAACCATGTGATTGAATATATGTTGATCATTTCCTCTTTTCACACTCATTATTCACCCCTCCATGCTCTGGGAGAGAAGGAATGCCATTATTCCAAAATAGCCTTTTCCAGCTGATTTGAGGGACATGTGGAAAGCATCTTGCCCCATATGAAGTTCTTATTCCAGGTCCTACACTGGCTGAAATTCCACTTTTAAAGATTGTTTTTCTAGAGTGAATTCAGTATTGTTGGAAAGATCATTAATTCTGAATTCAGACCACCTGAATTTGAGTTAGTTTCACTTTATCACTTGTGAACTTTGGGAAAACCCTTTGAACCTCCATTTCATCTTTAAAATGGGGATATTAATACCAACCCTACCTACCTCAAAAAGTTGTTGTATAGCTCAAAAGAGGGAGAAACTGTAAGTACCATGCACTATATAAATGTGTTTAAGGAAGGAAATGATCATTTATTAATTACGTATTATGTACCAGGAATGGTGCTAAGAACTTCACAAATGCAATCTCATTTTATCCTCACAAAAATCCTGGGAGGTAGGTGCTATTATTATCCTATTCAACAGTTGAGTAAACTTGAGGCAGACAGCGTTTGCGACTTGCCATGGGACACATAGTGGGGAAAGTCTGAGGCCAAACTGAACTTAGATCTTTCTCACTTAGTGTTCTAATCATTGTGCCACCTTGCTAGCTCTGCCACCTTTCACTAGGACCAAAAAAGAAAATGTACACTGTACATACTTTACAATTCAATCTGCATTGTTAACATTTTCTGCATTGCTTTCTTAAGTCTAGACAATAAACAAAACAAATCAAACCCTGCTTTATAGCATTTGCTGAGTTCTGAAATTTAAATGCCCGCATTGAAAATGAACACTTGTCTCACTGGTTCTTGCTGCCCCAAGCAGGCTCCCTGTTACTAGCTTGCCTCAGTTTTCCTATTTACAATATGAGGGCAAAGAGCCCATGCCCAATCTCCTAATTCCTAGCTCTTCTTGGTACTAGAGGAACTCAACTGAATTCATCCCCAGGTAAATGAGGCTTTTATGTAAACTTTGTATATTCTTCAGGGCCTCACATTGTGCATTCTATATACAAGTGGCATCATATATTTTTGAATGGAATTGAATGCAACAAACTTTTATTAAGTACCTACTACCTAGCTGAGTGGTACAATGAATAGATTGTGCTGGATTTGGGGTCAGGGAGATGTGAGTTCAAATTCCACCTCAGATATGCAGCAGCTGTGTGACACTGGGCAAGTCTCTGCCTCTGCTTATTCATCTGTAAAAATGAAGATAATAGCACCTCCCTCGTGGGGTTGTTATGAGGATAAAGTGAAATACCATGTTTTGCAAAACCTAAAGCATTGTATAAATGCTGGCCATCATTATGTGCCAGGCACATAGACACAGCACAGACCATACTCTGTGGACAATCTAATGATGGTGGGAGGTGGAGGGATAGGGTGGGGAGGGAATTTACACTAATAACTCTGGAAAAAATGGTCAGTGTATCAAGGGCAAAGGAGAGATACAAACTATGAAGCAGATGAGAGACCATTTTCATTTGAGGGAGTGAGGGGAAGGAGGAAGAACCAGTTGAGATGACATCTGAGCTGGTTCTTGATGAACAAAGGAAGAAATTTCAACTGGTTGACTACCCTTCCAATAGAACATAGATTCCTTGAGGGAGACGATCTTTTATTTTTCTTTCTTATATCCTCAGTGCCTGGGGCAGGTAGGTGGTACTATAGATAGAATGTAGGGCCTGGAATCCAAATTTGGCCTCAGACACTCACTAGTTATGTGACCCTGGGCAAGTCACTTAACCCTGCTTGTCTTAGTTTCTTATCTTGAATATGAGCTGGCAAACCACTCTGGTATTTTTGCCAGGAAAACCCTACAATGGGTTCATGAAGAGTCAGATGACTGAAAAACAAAATCCCTACGCCCAGCCCAATGTCTGGTATATTGTAGGTACATAATAAATGCTTCTTGGATTGGATTAATTTGGGAAGGATGAGTCCATTATAAGAATGGGAGGTGGAATCTGTGATCAAAGACACAAGAGAAGGCCAAGCCAAAATGAGAAAGAGCAAGCCCTGCTCTCTCAGAGAGAACAGGACGGAATCAGTCTTAAGGTAGCCTTGATATAATTGTTTGGCAATTCAAGGAGTGGACGTTTAGAATTTAGTTTCTCTTTCTGAATAAGGGAACTAAGTTGAGGAAGTGGTGATAATTAATTATTTCACTTGCTTATGACCTTACCTAACCAGACCACAGATTTTACTATCTTCTTGTGGTTTTGGACAACACTTCCTTAGAATACTATTTTATTAATTTATTTACTTAAAATTTTAAAAATACACAGGATATCTCAAAAATCTTAGTCTAGTTTAAAGCCTAAAACTTTTGGGATACCTTTGTATATAAACATGATACTGATTTCAGCAGATAAAAATCAAATAAACAGACCACTTGAGGAATAAAATCCTGTTTCTGTTCTTCCTCCCCTCAGGTGACAAGAGCAATTGGAATTAATCTTTATCTGATGGTCTGGGTTATTTTAACTGACCACTCTGTTCTTTCTTCACTATCATCTGCTTCCTCAGTTTATTTAAATTGCCTCCTCTTCTGGGAATAGACAAAAGGCAGAGAAAGGAAATTTAAGTCTATTGGCCAATGTCCAGGGCCATTCTGCTAAGCATTTGTTTGCTTTAACTCCAGGGGAGAGTAGGAGACTGGAATTTTCCTTGGGCTCTGTGGGCAGCAAGAAATTCTTTGAAGAAGGTACTAGACTTTACACCCTGTTTTTTCAAAAGACTCAGTGGAGGAAAAATTATTGATTTGACCACACATTTGTCCCTTAGCCTAGTAAATGATTATTTGTGCATGAAGATATCTGTCAACAGAAGGGTTGATAGGTTAATTGCAGTGTGGTTTTTGGAACACTTGTGGAAGATAGTGGATCTGCCTTTACTAACCTGTAAGATCTTGACCAAATCATTTGAGCTCTATAGATATTAGCTTCCATATCTGTTAAATGAGGGAGTTGAATTATTAGATGATCCCTAAGATTCTTTCTGACACTACCATTCTACTTATAATGCTGTAATGCCTCCTAAGATGTCCTCTTCACTAGCCTATACATGAAATTTTACCTTTGGAGAATTACCCCTGTTTTTAGGCACCAAATCTCTGATAGCCCCCAGTCAAAGCATCAAAATAATTCTAATTCCTATTTCTATAATATTTTAAGGTTAACAAGCCAATTTCTACACAATGGCCCTGTGAGGTAGAGAGGGTAGGTATTATAACTGCCAATTTTACAGATGAGGAAACAGACTCAGCAGAGAAGTAATTCACTTGGGGTCATACTACTAGAGAGTGTTGAAGCACAGACTCAAATATCTTCAACAAGAACTGTATTCTTTCCATGACATCCCACTGCCTATTAAAATGGCACAAATAACTTGAACAAATAAATAGTACTTCCCCTCTTTTTATTGATTAATTTATTTTTAGTTTTCAACATTCACTTCCACAAGATTTTTATTTCCAAATTTTCTCCCCATCTCTCTCCTCTCCCACACCAATTCTACTTTTTAAGGCATTCTTCTCTTCATTGGCTTTTTGGACTTCTTTTGCCATTTGGGTTCGCCTATTTTTTGAAGCATTATTTTCTTCAGTACTATTTTGGGTCTCCTTTAACAGACTACTGACTCATTTTTCATGATTGTCTTGCATCACTCTCATTTCTTTTCCCAATTTGTTCTCTACTTCTCTTACTTGATTTTCAAAATCCTTTTTGAGCTCTTCCATGTCCTGAGACCAATTCATATTTTTCTTGGAAGCTTTTGATGTAGGAGCTTTGACTTTTTTATCTTCTGCTGGTTGTATGTTTTCATCTTTCTTGTCACCAAAGTAAGATTCTATAGTCTGAATTTCTTCTCCACTGTTTGCTCATTTTCCCAGCCAATTATTTTACTTTCTAATTCTTTGTCTAAGTAGGACTCTGCTTCCTGCTCTTTTTAGAGACACTTCTAAAGACCTGTAAAATTTCAGTTCTTCCAAGGTAGTATGATCAAAGGAGAGATGTTTACTCCTCTCCTGGTCTGTACTTTGGTTTGCAAATGACCACAAGCACTCTATTCTGTCTGAGAACTGTGGGAAGAATTCCCCCTCCACCCTGACCCCAAGCTCCACAATACCAGCACTCCTTTTCATCCCAGAACTGCCACCCAGGACTGTGACCCAGAATGAAGCACAGGCAAAAACAAGAAAATTCTACCTCAGTGCTAGAAAAAAGATCTCTGCAATCCCCCTCTGATCAGTCACTCAATCCCCACTGCCCATGAGCCAAGAGATCCAGGAGCAGCCCCTACTGCTGCCATTTCCACTACCCTCACCACCTCTGCCACCCTGGGGCTGGGGCCAGACCTCACTCCTCTCTCACTCAGGTCCAACAGGCCTTTCCTACTGACCTTCTAAATTGTCTTTGGCATTTGTGGGTTAATAAGTCTGGAAACCACCCCAGCTTCCAGTGATTCAGTCCCCTGAGGCCTGCTCCAGGTTTGCTGGGGCTGGTCTGTGCTGGTATAGCCCACAGTGTACTACACTCCTCTCTTAGATTGGTGCAACAGACCTTTCCTCTCAACCTTCCATGTTGTCTTGGGTTGGAAATTTGTCATTTTGTGTGTTCTGCTGCTCCAGAATTTGTTTGGGGTCATTTTTACAGGTATTTGGAGGGGTTTGGGGGAGAGCTCAAGCAAGTCCCTGCTTTTACTCTGCTATCTTGGCTCTGCCCCCACTAAATAGTACTTTAATCCAATAGTCACCACAAACAATTCAGGACAAATTAGTAGATCAATTTCCCTGGTAGAGTTCCAAAAGAATGAGGCCCTGACCCTGACACTGACCTTTGCTTTTGACTTTGATTTTTTTGGAGAGTGGAGGCTGGGTTACTTCAATATGGAGAAAGGAGATAAAATTTGGGGTTTCTGGGAAGCCAAGGATCACTGTGACATCAATGAGTGGCAGAGCTCTCTCTCTCTCATCTGCCCAAGGTGGAGTAGGAGACAATTTCTTCATTGGGCTTAGTGATAATTTCTTCTTTTTTTTAATTCAATAAATTAACCCATTTATTGTTGGACTATGGGATTTTATAAGATTTTACTGGTCTTTCAATTCCTTCAGTCTTCTGATGGCAGATTTGACTGTGGCTGCAGAGGTGGTATTGTAGGTCCATGCACCACCAGCTACTGTTTTCTTACAGGATCCACAGTGCCAGATATCCATAGCCTGACCCTTCATTTTGGTCTTGCCACAGAAGGAGCAGGTATACTTGGCATGCTGGCTAATTTCAATTTTCTTCACCATTTTTCTGATGTGTTTTCATAACGTGTTCCATATTTACCAACAATTCTGACCTTCTTGGTATGTTTAGCCATGTTAGCGGCGCCAGGGCTGGAACTTGGAGAGGCTATAATTTCTTCTTTTAAAAGGTGCTCAGAAAGTTATGAAAACTCTATCTACAGCTAGGTGGTGCAGTGAGTAAGAATACTAGACTTAGAGTCTAGTATTAGACTTCCTGACTTAGAGTCAGGAAGATCTGAGCTAAAATCTTGCCTGTTAGATTGCAAGTCTGTTAGCCTCAGCTGCTTCATCTGTAAAATGATCATAATGCTAATAGTAGCACCTACCTAACAAGATTGTTTGGAGAAGGAAATTGCCAACCACTACAAGATCTTTGCCAAGAAAACCCCAAATGGGGCCATGAAGAGTCTGACATGACTGAAAAGATTAAACAGCAACAAAACAGGATTGATATAATGATCAAATGGGATTAAATGTATTATGTGCTTGTGTGTGTATATATGTATATATAGCATATATTATATATGCATGTGTATCTCTCTTTCTCTCTCTCTGTCTCTCTGTGTCTCTCTGTCTCTCTCTCTCTCTTTCTCTCTCAAAACCTTAAGGAACTTTCTATCTAAATTCTAATTATAACACTCTCTCATAGCTATTGTCCCATATGTCTCATCCATTTTGGCATTTAAACTCCTTGAGAAGTCTGTCTGTATATACTGTCTACAGTCAGACTTCTGATCTCATTAGTCAACTGAAACTGTCTTCTTTTCTAAAGTTCTAGATAATTACCATATTCTCAGTCTTCATCTTTCTTGAAGTCTATGCACCATTTGACCCTGTCAATCACCCTCTTCTCATTGTTACTCTGTTCTTTCTAGGTTTTGGTGACACTGTTCTCTCCTATATCTCCCCCTACCTATCAAACCCTTCGTGTCTCCTTTGCTGGATCTTCATGCAGGTCATGCTTGCTAATCTGTCCTAGGTTTCTTCCCCTTTCCTCCCCTCCCCTATTCTGATCCAATTATTATCTATGTGCTGATGATTCTAAGCTCTATTTATCCAGCCCTATCCTCTTCTCTAACCTCTAGACTCATATACCCAACTGTCTATGAAACATCTTAAACTCAGCATGTCCAAAATAGAAATCATTTTCTTTCCCCTTAAGCCCTCTCCTCTTGCTAACTTTTCTATTCATTTGGAGGGCACCACCATAATCCTAAGTAGATCCTAAAGGCAGCAAAACAATTCTTTGTATGTCCCTAATTAACTCATTATCCCACTAATCATCATGTCAGATTTTCCAAACTTTTTCATCCCTTACAAAGCTTCCTATAGTTTCCTGTATGTGCACGTGCTCTCTCTCTCTCTCTCTCTCTCTCTCTCTCTCTCTCTCTCTCTCTCTCTCTCTGTGTCTCTCTGTGTCTCTCTCTCTGTGTCTCTCTCTCTGTCTCTCTCTCTGTCTCTCTCTGTCTCTCTCTCTCTCTGTCTCTCTCTCTCTCTCTCTCTCTCTCTCTCTCTCTCTCTCTCTCTCTCTCTCTCTCTCTCTCTCTCTCTCTCTCTCTCTCTCTCTCTCTCTCTCTCTCTCTCTCTCTTTCTCTCTCTCTCTCTCCCTCTCTATCACACACACATACATAACACTCTTTCAATTACGAGTCTTGCTTTATATTTCATTGAAAAAATCGAGACCATTCCCTGAGAACTTCTTATTCCTTCCTCATCTTTCATCACTCACATGCCTTTCACTATTCTTCACATGAAGCATAAGTAATCCCATTCCATTACCAGTCTCCAACCCTTATAACATTTCTAGGCTTCTTACATCTTATTCCCCCATCTCATACTTCGTAATCTAGCAAATGTGGCTTCCTTGCTTCATCACACAAGACACTCCATCTCCCAATTCTGAGTATTTTCATTAGCTCTCACCTATGCCTTTAATTCTTTCTCCCTCTTTGCTTCACCAGCTTCCTTCATGTCCCAGTTAAAATTCCACCTTCTTCAGGAAGCTTTTCCCAATCCCTCTTAATTCTTTCAGCTTTCTTCTGTTGATTATCCTACACACACACACACACACACACACACACACACACACACACACACACA
>NW_027187378.1:39240352-39254228 GCF_028583685.1 Petaurus breviceps papuanus | reverse complement strand
CACACACACACACACACACACACACACACACACACACACACACACACGTATAGCTTGTTGGTACATAATTGTTTGGGTGTTGTCCTTCCCACTAATCTTTCCTAGAGAGCTTGACTTTGATTTCTGGTGAGATACTAGTATCCATTACTAAATAGGTGATTGGTGAATATATAGATAGAGAAGCAATGACTAAGAGAAATTACCATGACTCAGGAATAGGCTCTGTTAGAGTATGATAAATTTTTTTGACAGGATAACAAAACTAATACATAAAAGAATGCTGTGAATATTTAGCTTTGCTAAAATCCTTATGGAGAAGTTGGAGAGATGAATTAGGTGATAATTCAACTAGAAGGATTCAGAACTGGTCTAATTAGATCCCTAGATTTTTTTCTTTTTGTCTAATGCTTAACCACTCTATGAGCTTTCAGACATCATTGCAAAAAGGTTTAGCAATCAATCTATATCTCAGGACATGAGGATATAGTTTAATTGGGCAGGTTGACTTGAATTCATTAAGAATAATTATCTCCTTACTTATCTTGTGTTTAAACTTCCTGATAGTCATTTTTGTTGTCATTTCCAATATAGAGTTTATTCTTCTCAGTAAGGAAGCCAGAATGAAGGCATCTCTATCTTCTCTTTCTTGTTAGGTAATGTCATCCCATTTGCCCCAAGCAGAAGGTTTATCCTTTTTCTTTTCCTTTTCCTATAGTTCTAAATTTAATATAAATTTATATTATAATATAAAGTTTATTTTATGTTGAATTTATGGAATAAAAGAACCATTTTCATAACATATTATAATAAAAAGATGATTGCACATGAAACTACAAATCTGTTATGTACAACTTGCTATTCTTTTTAAATATATAATTATCATATACATTTCTTTTTTTTTCTTACCCCTTGTTTGAGATGGCTACCATTAGACAAATAGTTACATGTATATGTAAAATTATTCTATACATACTTCTACCTATCAGTTCTTTTGCTGGATATAGAAAGCATCTTTCTTCATGTGTCATTTACAATTAATTTGGGTATTTATAATAGTAAAAATGACTTATTTATTTGCTCAGTCATTCTTAAAACAATATTGTTCTTGCTGTATACAATGTTCTCTTGGTTCTGAGCATTTCACTCTTCATTATTTGATGCGAGTCTTTCCATGTTTTTCTAAGATCATTGAGCTCATCATTTCTTATAGCACAATATTATTCCATCACAATCATATACCACAACTTGTTCAGTCATTCCCTAACTGATGTGCATCCCTACAGTTTCCAGTTATTTGCCACCACAAAGAGAGCTGCTACAAACATTTTAGAAAATATCAGGTTTCCCCCCCCCCCCTTTTTCCCTAAGCATCTTTAGAAATAGATCTAGTAGTAGTATTTCTGGGTTATAGGGTATGGACAGCTTAATAACTCTTTGAGCATAATTCCATACTGCTCTCCAGAATGGTTGGGTCATTTTACAATTCCACCAATGATGAATTAGTGTTCCAATTTTTCCACACCCTCTCCAACATTTGTCACTTTTCCCTTCAATCATTTTAACCAGTCTGGTAGGTGTAAAATGATATCTCAAGGTTGTTTTAATTTGCATTTTTTTCATATGACTACAAATTGTTTTGATTTCTTCATTGGAAAATCACCTGTTCATATTCTTTGACCATTTATCAATGGGGGAATGACTCATATTCATATAGATTTGGCAAAGTTCTTTATATATTTGAAATAGGCAACCTTTATCTGAAAAACTGACTCATATTCATATAGATTTGAAAAAGTTCTTTATATATTTGAAATAGGCAACTTTTATCTGAGAAACTGTCTATAAATTTCCTCATTCCCCCCAATTTTCTGCTTTCCTTCTTTTATTTGTAAAAAATCTTTTTAATATAGTGTAATCAAAATTATTCATTTACACCTAACTTTGCTCTATATGTTGTTTGTTCCTAAATTGTGTATCTATAAGTCTGATAAGTAATTTGTTCCATTTTCTTCTAATTTTCTTGTGATATATCTCTTTATATCTAAATCATGTGTGCATTTTGAGCTTATCTTGGTAAATGGTGTAAATATTGGTCTATGTCCAGTTTTTGCCATCCTGTTTTGCAACATTTTTTTTTTACCAAATAAGGAATTCTTATCCCAAACCCTTAAGTCTTTATACTTGTCAAATACAAGGTTATGATATTTATTTGTTGCTGTAAATTGTATGTCTACACTGTTCCATTGAATTACTTTTCCATGTTTACATTGTTCCATTGTTCTACCCTAGCCAGTACCAGATTTAATAATTACTGCCTTATAGATTAAGATCTGGTACTGCTAAGCCCCTTTCCTTTACATTTTTTGTTTGGTATTCTTTGACTTTTTCCCTCCTTTGATGTTCTTGAATTTTTGTTTTTTCAAATGAATTTTGCTATTATGTTTTCTAATTTAGTAAAATGATTTTTGGTAATTCAATTGGGATGGCATCGAATATCTAAATTAATTTTGGTAAAATTGTCATTTGTATTATATTGGCCCTGTGTACCCATGAACAATTAATATTTCTTTATTTAATTTTATTTATTTAAATTTGATTTTATTTGTATAAAAAGTTTTTTTTAATAATTTTTTATATAGTTCTTGGGTTTGTTTTGGCTAGTGTACTCCCAGGTATTTTATGCTGTTTAGTTATTTTAAATGGGTATCTTTTAAATTAATTGGGTATATCTTAAATGGGGCATAATAACTACTATCCTAATCCTCCTGTGTGTATCATTCTTTTTATTTTGCTTTTTGGAGAGGGGAAGTCAGGACAATTGGGGTTAAGTGACTTGCCCAAGGTCACATGACTAGTAATTGGGAAGTGTCTGAGGCCGAATTTGAACTCAGGTCCTCCTGACTCCAGGGCCTGTTCTCTATTCACTGCTCCACCTAGCTGCCCCTGTGTGTATCATTCTTAAATGTGTTTCTTGTAAATGAATATTGCTGTTAACCCATTCTGCTATTCATTTCTGTTTTATGGATGAATTCATCCTGTTTACATTCAAAGTTATAATTACTATTTATGAATTTCCCTCCATCCATTTTTACTCATTATTTTCCTTCTAAGTCTGGTTTTTTACCCTATCCCTGTTAATATTCTCCTTTACCCTTCTATTCTTTATTTTACCTACCCCTCTAAGAGTCCCTCACTTATCTTTCCCCACTACCCTCCTAAATATTAATCTATACACCCATTTAAAAGTCCTTCCCTAATCCTGTCCCCCAATTGTCTCACTTCGTTACAAATTCAGAAAACTGTATCCCTCCAGATGTGCATATTGTTTTGTCTTCAACCCAGATGAGAGTAAGCTTCCAACATCACCAGTCTCCACCTGATTCCTCTATATTAGTTCTTCCTTTCATGCCCCATTTTGTGAGATAGGTGCTCTTTTTTACTTTTTCCTACTCAATTTTGTTTTTCAGAATCACCCCATCATACACAGCTCAGTCCCAACTTTTCTTTAAAACTACCTTAGTAATGATGACAGTTTTAAGAATACTGATAATTTTTTCCTATACAGTAAATAAACAGTTTGACCTTAATGAATGCCTTATAATTAGTCTTTAATGTGTTCCTTATATTTCTTCTGGATTTTTACATCAAATTTTCCATTTAATTCTGGTGTTTTTGTTGCAAATATTTGAGATCCTTTCAGTTTGTCAAATGTTCATTTTTTCCCATTCAGGTTTTTACTCAATTTTGCAAGATAGGTAACATACCTAGGTAATACCCCCAAAGAGTAATGTCAAATGGTCACAAACCCAAAAAGATTTATTGGAGGAACTTAAAAGAAATTCAAAAATTAAGACGATAGATTGAAGAAAAATGGAAAAAAATAAAAGCAATCCAAGAAAATTATGAAAAGAAAGTTAACCAAAAAGAGGTACAAAATCTTAAAGAAGAACAACTCCTTGAAAATTAGAATTAGGCAAGAGGAAATGGATGAAGTTATAAGACAGCAAGAAATAATAAAACTAGAAAAAATAAAAGAGAATCCTAAACATCTCATCAGAAAAACAACTGATCTGGAGAACAGATTGAGGAGAGACAATTGAAGAATTGTTGAACTACCTGAAAGTTATGATAAAAAAAATATGGATACAGAGTATTACAAAGAATTATTAAGGAAAATTGCCCTGAAGTTCTAGAGCAAGAGGGTAAAGTAGGAATAGAAAAAAAAAATCTACAATTCACCACCTGAAAGAGATCCAAGGAGGAAAATTTACAGGATTTTCATAGCCAAGTTTCAAAACTCCCAGGTTTATGGAGAAAATATTGCAAGCAACAAGGAAAGAGCCAATTTAAATACTGTGGAAATGCAGTTAGAATTTCACAAGATCTAGCAGCTCCTATATTAAAAGACCATAGATCTTGGAACATTATATTTCAAAGAGCAAAGGAGCAGGTCTATCCATTCTTTCATCCTCCTTTTTCTCTTAGTTTAGCTAGAATATTCTTTTGCATTGTCCTTAGCTTCTCTCAATAGCCTTAGCTCATTCTGAGTTTTATAAGTTCTAACATTATTTTTACAGAACCTGGCAATGCTCTTATATTTCTGCCCTGTTATCTGACCTTTCTTCCATTTTCTGTATATTTCTTTAAAAAAATCTAAGTTGGTATATGCACACACGTATATATACATATATGTACACACATATACACACACACACACATATATATATACACACACATAATGATATTATCTCTTGACAAATTCCATTTTTTCTTTTCATTGGAACTTATTCCCTTTGAGCTTTTAATTTTTTTTTAAATTCTTAACTTAAACAAGAAAGACAAGAAAAACTTAAAGAAAGACATTTTCACATGCACAGCAGAATACACACACACACACACAAGGATTTTATATGAAACCATGAATCTCTATTTTATTTCATTAACTTGAAAAAAATATAGAATGTCTCCTACATGTTATTTTGGTTAAAATTTATCTTGTTAAATATTTCCCATATATGTGAAATATATAAGTTTACATCTTTAAAAAATTTTTTGAGTTCCAAATTCCTTTTCTCTCTCTCTGCTCTTGGAAAGGAAAACAATATGATATCAATTTTATATTGCATGTTATTTTTTCTTTTTCCTTTTTTCTCAATTTCTTTTAAACTTAAATGCACAATAAGAAAAGAAAATAATTATAAACTTAAATACAAAATAAGAAAAAAAACATTGCCATGTGTACAGTAGAAGGTAAGGGAGGATTCAAAATATACAGCAATGCATTTCCATTTTAAGAAAACCTATATAATAAACATTGCATTTTAAGGTGTCCATCTTTTCTTTGCTTCCTTGTAAGTTTTCTTTTGTTCTCTGCTGTGCACTTTTAATTTTGTTCTTTTTATCCCCTTCCCCTAAGAAAGCTACAATTAACTGTGGATATATTTATGTGTGTGTATATGTATATACACATGTAAAACACACATATGCATGTATATGCATATATGCATATACATACACACAAACATATATACACATACACATACATATACTTAGATATCTATAATCCTACTCATATATAGATATATACATTTATATATATCTATGTAAGACTGTATTATACTTTTTTGTACTCTGCTTCTCTGAAGGTGGATAACATCTTCCTTCATAGGTTTTTCCCTGTTTTTCTAAGTCCACCAACTCATCATTTCCTATAGCACAGCAATATTTCTACCTTATACTCTCTAGTTACTTTGAATAGTCTAAAACAATATTGATTAATATGGGTGACATATAGTGTAGTTCCCTATTTTTCTCTTTTGAGTAAATCTATTTTAATGTAACTAAATCTATTTTAATCAATTTTATCTTTACCCTTGTCTGAGATCATGATTGCTACCCCTGATTTTTTTTCCGCTAATAAATTCTACTCCTGATCTTTACTTTATGTTTGTGTGTATCTGCTATTTCCTATCCCTCCTGACTCCTCGGCTTTACTTCTACCCACTACCTCGCCTTCCTATTACTTAACCTACCCCCCGACCAAAGATCCCACTCTTATCCTCTCTCCCTCCCTATCCACTAAGCCTTTTCTTTCTGAATTTAGAAGACTTTTATGCATACACACATATATGTGTATGTATATATGTGTGTATGTATGTATTGTTCCCTCTTTAACCCATTACCAATGAGAGTAGAGTTCAATAACTACCAGCCCTATTCCCTCATCTAATTCCTCTGTGTCAGTTCTTACTCTTGTATCTTGTTTGTATAATTAGTCATTTTGTCTTTTCCTAGACTGTTTATTTTTTGTATCACATCATATTCAACTCTAAACCAATCTTTCTTTTAACCATTCAATTACTAATAACAATTTTAGACCTACAATTTATATTTCCTTGTATAAAAAATGAACAATCTGTCCTTATTAAGTTCATTGTAATTCATCTTTGATGTTTACCTTATATTTTTTCTTGGATCTTGTATGTCAAATTTTCTATTGATTTCAGTCTTTTTGCAACAAAATCCTTAAAGTCTAACAATTCATTGAATGTCCTTTTTTCTGTTCAAGATTGTGCTTAACTTTGCTGAGTATGATATTTTCTGCTGCAAACCAGTTCTTTTGCTTTTCTATATATAGTGTTACAAAACCTGCTATCTTTTTGTGTGGTTGCTGCTAGGTTTTGTGTGATTCTAATTGTGGAACTGCCATATTTGAATATTTTTTCTTGTTGCTTATAATATTTTCTTCTTGAGCTGCGGGTTTTGGAATCTAGCTATGAAATTCCTATAGGTTTTCCTTGTAGGATCTCTTTCTGTTGGTAATCAGTGGATTTTTTTCTATTTCTACTTTCCCCTCTCGTTCTAACACTTCAGGATAATTTTCTTTAATTATTTCTTGTATTATTGTTTCAAGATTCATCTTTTGAGTGTAGCTTTCAGGTAGTCTGATTATTCTTATATTTTCTTTTCTTGATCTGTTCTCCAGATCAGTTGTTTTTCTTATGAGATGCTTCACTTTCTCTTCTATTTTTTCATTCTTTATATTTTCTTTTATTATTTCTTGGTCTCTTATAATTTTGCTGGCTTCTCCTTGCTTATTTCAAGGAGTCATTTTCTTCCTTAAAATTCTAGATCTCCTTTTCTAGTTGGTTGACTTTTCATAATCTTGTTCTGACTTTTAAAAAGAAATTTTCCCTCAATCTCTCTCATTTTATTTTTAAAGTCTTTTTAAAGCTCTTCTATGAATTATTTTTGGACAGGTGACCATTTGATGTTACTCTTTGGGATAGGACAGGTTTGTTTTGCTTCAATAACCTCCTCTGAAGATGACCCCTGCTTTCTCTATTACCATAGTTAACTTTCTGTGATTGTTCTTTCTCCTTTGCTTGCTCATTTTATTTTTTTATTCATAGCAATTTGTTATTGTAATCACCTCTAGTCCTGGGGGATGGGAGAGGTTGTCTCTGGCATCAAATCCTCCTTCAGTTTTTCCCTCTGGTCTGAGACAGAAACTGAGACTTCCAGCCTCCTTCCTATAAGTGCTCACAGTCAGCAGTATCCCCACCCCATTGCTTTTGCACTCACTGGGAGTGTTATGGTTCCTTCTCATCCAGCTCTGTTTCTTGACAGCACAACTGGGTCAGGCATCCCTTACCAACAGAAGTTCCCCCAATCTTCCCCAGCTCAGAGGCTCAACTCTCCACAACTGTCTGGGAGGTGAAAATTCCTGTGGTTGGGGATGAGATAACTTCTGAACCCAACTAGCCCAAGGGGCTGCCATTTGCTCTTTCAATGGAACTAACCTGGAGGTATTTACTCTTAGCTAGGACCACCTCTTTGTCCTTGGATTTTTCTTCTGTTTGTCCCAGGAGGACCACTGTTCTGCCCTAACTCTTGTTTGTTTTAACTGATCTACATTCTCCCTAAGGAGCTGTTTTTTTATGTTTGTGGGGGTAATCTGGAGAGCTTGGAATTTTCTGATTTACTTCACAATTTTCCCAGAATCCTCCTGCATTTTATTTTCAGAACAATCCTGTTTTACTCTCCTTTTTTTGAATTTCCTTCTGTTTCCTTTGGTACATTAAAAAAATGTTACAATAGGCCACCACATTTTTTTTAGCTCAAAACAAAAGTATTTACTAAGATGAAATGTTAAAGACAGTAGCCATAAAACATTCCCCTCTGCAAGTCTTGGGTATACTCCCTTATAAATACATAGTGTTAGTGGGGAGAGTGGGAACAAATTGAGCATGAGAAATACATGTAATGAATATATGTGGATAAGAAAATTCACACTTCTAGCACTATAGGATCTTAATGTCCTTACCCTTCTCTTGGTGTCCTCATGTTTCCCCCACATCCCACCCTATGCAGGATGTCTGCTCGATATGTTGCATAGCTGAGAGCTGAGTCTGGTCCTATCAGCAAGTGACCTCCCACCTGCTAGGGTTAGTTTTTTCCTCGAATCCATTATAATCTCTCTGTCTCTCCCCCCTCCCCCTTCTGTTGCTAACATTCCTTCCCCATTCCCCCACTCCCATTAAGCAAGATGAGGAGGAAAATTCCCTTAATAAGTAAGCATAGTCAAATTTTTAAAAATCTACATAGTGGCCATGTCCACAATTGTATATCTCTGCATCTTGTGCCCAGCACTTCTTGTTTCTTATTTTATTTATTTTCAGTTGTCAATATTCACTTTTATCAGCTTTTGAGTTCTAAATCCCCCCCTTCACAAGACAGTATGCAATCTGATATAGGCTATACATATATAATCATATTAAATATATTTCCACATTAGTCTTGTTGTGAAAGAAGAATTAGAACAAAAGGAAAAAACCATGAGAAATAAAAACAAAAAACAACTGCTTGGATTTGCATTCAGATTCCATCATTCTTTCTTGAGACGTGGATAGCATTTTCCATCATGAGTCTTTTGGAATTGATTTAGATAATTGCATGGCTAAGAACTGTCTATCAAAGTTGGTCATTGTACAACATTGCTGTTAGTGCATATACTGTTCTCCTGGTTCTACTCATTTCACTCAACATCAGCTCAACATCAGTTCATATAAGCCTTTCCAGGTTTTTATGAAATCCACCTGCTCATCCTTTCTTATGGAACAAAAGTATTCCATTACACTCATATACCACAATTTGCTCAGTCATTTCACAAGTTGATGGGTATCCTCTCAATTTACAATTTATTGCTACCACAAAAAGAGCTGCTTTAAATATTTTTGTACATGTGGATCCTTTTCCCTTTTTTATGATCACTTTGGTATACAGATCTCATAGTGGTATTTCTGGATCTAAGGGTATACACAGTTTTGTTGCCTTTTGGGCATAGTTCCAAATTGATCTCCAGAATGGTTGGATCAGTTCACAACTCCCCTAACAATGCTTTAGTGTTCCAATTTTCCCACATCTTCTCCAACATTTATTATTTTCCTGTTTTGTCATGTTAGCCAATCTGATAGGTGTGATGTGGTACCTCAGAGTTTTAATTTGCTCTAACTCTAATCAATAGTGATTTAGAGCATTTTTCATATGACTATAGAGTTTTAATTTCTTTATCCAAAAACTGCCTGTTCACATCCTTTGGCCATTTATCAATTGAGAAATCACTTATATTCTTATAAATTTCACTCAGTTCTTTATATATTTTAGAAATGAGGCCTTTTTTTAGAAGCACTGGTTATAAAAATGTTTTCCAGTTTTATGCTTCCCTTCTAATCTTGGTTGCATTAGCTTTGTTTGTGCAAAACTTCTTTTAATTTAATGTAACCAAAATTATCCATTTTTCATATCCATTTTCATAACATTCTCTATCTCTGATCTGGTCATAAATTCTTCCATTCTCCTTATATATGACAGGTAAAATATTCCTTACTCTCCTTGCTTATAGTATCACCCTTTATGTCTAAAACATGTACCCATTTTGACTTTATCTTGTCATAGGGTGTAAGATGTTGGTCTGTGCCTAGTTTTTGCCATACTCTTTTCCAATTTTCCCAGCAGTTTTTGTCAGATAGTGAGTTCTTATCCCAGAAGCTGGAGTTTTTTAGTTTATCAGACAGTAGATTATTATAGTCACGACTATCATGTCTTGTGTATTTAACCTATTCTACTGATCCATCACTCTATTTCTTAGCCAGTACCAAGTAGTTTTGATGATTGCTGCTTTATAATACAGTTTTAGATCTGGTAGGCCACCTTCAGTTGCATTTCTTTTCATTAATTCCCTTGATATTCTGGATCTTTTGTTCTTCCAGATGAATTTTGTTATTATTTTTCTAGCTCCATAAAATATTTTTGGTAGCTTGATGGGTATGACACTTGAAAAGTAAATTAATTTATGAAGAATTATCATTTTTACCATATTAGCTTGGTCTACCCATGAGCAACTGGGTATTTATATCTGACTTTATTTATGTGAAAAGTGTTTTGTAATTGTGTGTATATAGTTCCTGGGTTTGTCTTGCAGGTGGACTCCCAAATATTTTATACTATCTATGGTTACTTTCTCTTTCTAGCTATTGCTATTGGGAATTGTTAGTAGTATATAGAAATGCTGATGATTTATGTGGATTTATTTTATATCCTTCAATTTTGCTAAAGTTGTTAAGTATTTCAAGTAGTTTTTTAATTGATTCTCTAGGATTCTCTGTGTGATATCATATCATCTGCAAAGAGTAATTACTTTGTTTCTTCATTGCCTATTCTAATTTCCTCAATATCTTTTTATTATCTTATTGCTAAGGCTAGTATTTCTACTACAATATTGAATAACAGTGGTGATCCTTGTTTCACTGCTGATCTTATTGGAATTACTTCTAGCTTATCCCTATTACTTGTAATGCTTGCTGATAGATGCTACTTATAGTTTTAAGGAAAACTCCATTTATTCCTATGCCCTCTAGTGGTTTTAATAGGAATGGGTGCTATATTTTTCAAAAGCTTTTTATGTGTCTGTTGAGGTAATCATATGATTTCTGTTAATTTTATTATTGATATTGTCCATCACTTCTGCCAGAAGAAATAATATGCTTCAGTGTGGAGATATGGTTGGTCATTGTTTTGTCAAAAATCTTGTCTTTCAAAATTGTTTTTCTCTACAATGTTCTTATTCTTATAGAAATGGTTTGCCTGGTCCGGTTTTCTTCACTATGTAGTTAATACCTCTCAGATTTCTCTGAAATAATTTTTTCATAGTTCCTTATACCACAGTAATATTTTCATCGCACCCACTTTTTTAGTCATTTCCTCATTGTCTAGAAGGCAATCTAAGATTCTAGAATCTTAGATTCTAATTCTTTTCCTTCTCCCTTTTAAGCCTCTCTTTAGAATCAGGAAATTTGTTTTGCTTGTATCCAGTTGGATCTATCTGCTGTGACACCTCCCCTCCTCCCCATACCTTTTGTTCCCCTGTTGGATTTGATGTATTTCTATACCAGGCTATTTCTGCCTGTGTTTTCAAGATAAGAGTGAACTTCATCTTTTTTTGATTTTACATAAGAATAAGGTTCATTTGTTGCTCACTCCCTCCACCCATTCATACACCATTGTATATTCTTCTCATAGACCCCATTTCAGAGAAATAGCAAATTCCCCACCCTCCTTCTTCCTTTTTCTTCCCCTTTATCTCCCCTTTTACAACCATAAGAACAGAAAAATTCAACCCAAGACTTCTGTTTTTCTTATCTCTTAATATCCTTTGAGGACATTGAAGTTCTAAAGAGATCCTTCTTTATTCTCCCCTATTAGAATACTAGCACCACATCATTATACAGTTCTTTCAAATTGTTAAAATGAATTTACTTTTTGTGTTTGTCTCTGCCTCTTGCTTTTATATTTAAAAGTTTCTTTACAGATGTGATCTATCAATAATGCTTCAAAGTTCTCCATTCAATTAAAGATCAAGTCCCCTTTCTGTAAGATTATACTAAGCTTTGTAAGAAAAATTATTCATGATTATAGGAAAAAATACATTATATCACTCTCTCCTTTCTTCTCAAGTTGAAGATGCCAGGTCTTGTGTGATCCTGGATAGAGTTCCTTCATATTTACACTACTTCCTTCTGGGTGCTTACAATATTTTTACTTTGACATGAGAGCTCCAGATTTTGGTTCTGACATTCCTGGGCCTTTAAATCTGTTGAATTTCCTTTCAGGAGGTGGCCAGTGAATTTTCTCTAGCTTTACTTTGTCACCTAGTGCTAACAGTTCTGAGGAATTTTCTTTATGATTTCTTGAAAAATAGTGTTTAGGTTTAAAAAAAATTCAGAGTCCAATGCTTCTTAAATTATGTCTCCTTGACCTATTCTTTAGATCAGCTGTTTTATATATCAAATATCTTATATTATTTTCCATTTTTTCAGTGATTTTATTTTTTTATATTTCCTACTTTTTCATGGAATCATTGATTTCTGTTTAGTTTATTCTAATTGTCAGGGATTTTGCTTCTTGAGCACTTTCTCTTTTAAGTCTTTTTCTAATTCTTTCCTCCAGAGCTTTTATTGTCATTAAAAAAAGAGAAAATTCTGTCCTCATTTTTTCCTAAGTATTCATGTAATCCTTGTGAAGCATTAATTTTTTCCCTTTGAATCTCTGTTTGCATGTAGGCAGTTAACAAGCATTCATTAAGGACTTAGTATTTACCTGATGGGATAAAAGACAACCAAAAAGGCAGTCTTTTCTTCAAGGACCTTACATTTTAATGGGGGAAGACAATATAAAAAAATGAAAAGGGGAGGGGTCAAATGGGGAATAAGAAGTTCAGAAATTCAGAAACACAGTCTGAAGATGAATGAAGACCAGTCTGGTACCCACCTCCAAAATTAGAGGGATATTCCAGAATGAGGAGGTTATAAGTAAGATAGATGGTTCAGGGTGAAGACCTAGGCATGGATAGAAGTTCCAGGAAAATACTGGCTGAGGCATGGTGTTGAGATCCAGAAAGTCAGAACTTCTGATTGAAGAGCAATGGATTTGTGGTTGTTATGGAGTTAGATTTAAAATAATTTTTCATACTAGAAGAGGTAGGAGAGGGACTAGATTTGTAAGGGCTTTGAACATCAGAGGATTTTATATTTGATCCTGTAGGCAACAGGGAGCCACTGGAGTTTATTGAGTGGGAAGGGGTGACATGCCTAGACCTGTGCTTTAGGAAAATCCCTTTGCTGGCTTAATGGAGGATGTATTGGAGTGGGGAGAGCCTTGAGGCAGGCAGATCCATCAGCATATTATTACAGTGGTCTAAGTGTGATATGATAAGGGCTCGAACCAGAGTGATGACAGTGTCAGGAGAAGAAAGGAATATATTTAAGAGATGTTGTAAAGATGAAATTGACAGACTGTGGCAATAGATTGGACATGAGGGGTGAGAGACAGTGAGGAGACAAGGACTGACATCTTGATTGCAAATCTGAGAGTCTGAAAGGATGGTGTTGCTCTCAACGGTAAAAGAGAAGTTAGGAACAGGAAGAGTTTAGGAGAAAAGATAATGAATTCAGTTTTGGACATGTTTGGACAGTTTAAGATGACTATTGGACAAATAGAGATGTCTAAAAGACAGAGATGTGAGACTGAAGGTAAGCACTGCTGTTAGGGCTGGATATGTAGATTTGAGAATCATCAGCATAGAGATGGTAATTAAATTCAGGGGAGCTAAATGAGATCATTAGGTGAAATAATATAGTAGAAGAAGAGAAAAGAAACCAGGACAGAATCTGATGAGATGCCTAGACTTAGATGACATATTTTAGATAGGGATCCAGCAAAGAAGACAGGAAGTGGTCTGATGTAAGAGGAGAACTGGAGAAGGGTGGGGAAGAGAGAGAGAGAGAGAGAGAGAGAGAGAGAGAGAGAGAGAGAGAGA
>NW_027187378.1:39101523-39234023 GCF_028583685.1 Petaurus breviceps papuanus | reverse complement strand
GTCATCGGAAGTGAGTAGGTTGGTGAAGTGAGAGATTAAGGTATTTAAGGGAGAGTCAATAAGTATATTGAAGTCTTCAAATATGAAGTTAGGAGTTGGGTAGGAGAGAAAATTTGTGAGCCAGGCACTAAACTCATTGAAGAAGGAAGAAGAGTAATCTGAATGTCTTCAGACAACAGCTTCCAGGATTTTGATTGGTTGGTAGATGTGTATCGCATGAACCTCAAAGGAGGAGAGGTTACCAGTAGTAGTAGTAGTGAGAGAATCTGAAAGTTGCAATGGGACATGAAGGAGCATTTCAATTTCCCAGTTTAACCACTTAATTCCTCAACTTACTTATTTCCCATTATCTACTTCTCCATCCCAGGGAGACTGTGTTATCAGTGGGAATCCGGGTTTCAGGAATAGTTAAAAGATGGAAAGAGTGCACGTGGAAAAAATTTAGAGTGAAGGAAGGCTGATTCTATGAAATAGGCATTCCAGAAGGCACAGTGGAAGAAGCAGATAGTGTTTGGTTGGAACTTTGAGGTGGGAGCAGTTAAGATGATGGAAATAGAGAATTGGATGATGGGAGATGGAGAATTAGGTTTGGATAATGGGGTTCAAAATGACTAGGATATATAGGGTATGATCAGGTGAGAGAATATTCATCTTTGAGAGGAAGGCACCACTCCTCTTCATCGAGGAGGTTGGAAACTAGTCTGGAGACAAGTGCATCAGGAGATGGAAGACACATGGTCAGATGCTCTTCCTTCCTATGAAGGCTGGAAATTACGTAGGAAGTGGAATAACTGGAAATGGAAGGTCTGAGGTCAAAGGAAAGTTACTCTTCTCTGCATGAGAGGCTCACCTTGTTGCAAGTGGGAGATTAGCCTGGCAGCAGGAGGTAGAAATTCGCTTGAGCTGATACAGATGGAAGCATTTCTGCAAGCCTCTAGCATTTTTCCCTCAGGGGGCACTTGTAGCAGGAGATCACAACCATGAAACCATAGGAAGGTCTCCTTCTTCTTCTTACATAAGGCTGGACATCAGGTGGGCACAGCAGAGAGACACAATAGTATAGGAAGAAGCATAGTACCGTGATTCCCCGATAATAAGACACTGTCTTATTAAATTTTTTTGGACAGAAAAACACCAGAGGGCTTATTTTCAGGGGAGGGCTTATTTTAATGAACATTGACAGCAATTTTAATAAACAGGTAAATGTGAACAAAAAAATGTACCTTTATTCAATAAGCAAATCACTGGGGAAGAACAGGATGACGCGCTCACTGCTGCAGCTCTGATTGGATGCAGCTCGGAGCGTGGCGTGCGTTTCAAGGGAGGGGGGCGGTGCATAGAGGGTACCGTAATGTAGCGTGTAGCGCAGGGGATCACCTTCACTACAGTAGCAATCTCAATAGGGCTTATTTTCGGGGGAGGGCTTATTTTAGAGGAATCTTACACAGTAAGGGGAGGGCTTATTTTCAGGATAGGTCTTATTATCGGGGAAACACGGTATGTTTTTAATCGTCTATTTTTTACTGTTGCCTTGTTTGAGATCATGATTGCTATCTCTGCTTTTTAAAAAATTCACTTGCAACATAATGGATTTTACTCTAGCTCTTTGGTTTAACTCTGAAATATTTCTAATTCAAGTATATTTGTTCTAAACATATACTAATGAATTCTGTTTATAATTCATTTGACTACCTTCCTATATTCATGTCATTCATTTTTATAGTTGTAATTGTAAATTTTGTATTTCCCTCAATCCTATCCTTTAATGTTTTCCCCTTATTTACCATAATTTCTTGCTTTATTCCTCTTGTCTACTAAATATGGTGTTTGTTTTGTTTATGACTAATCCCTTCTACCCTCACCTTCCCTATTCTTAATCCTTTTCTCCATTCTCCCCTCTTCCTGAGCCTGCCTGCTTTCCTGTGGAATTTAGTACCTTTCTTTCACCAAATTCTGTTTGTATGAAGTTGTTTTAATACAAACTCTGTATTGAAGTCTGTATGACTTCAATCCGCCTGTGTCCAGTTCAGATAAAAGTGAGGTTCATACATAGCCCATCCCCATTACCCCTTCATACATGACTGTAGTCTTCTTAAGCAGCCCTATTTTTAAAATTTCATAATGGGTTCTAATCCCTCCCTCTCCTTTTCTTCCATAGCATATTCCTTTTTATTTTTTTCCATTAATTTTTCATTATCAAAATATAACAAAATCTCTTCTTTGCTCTCCCTTTCTTACTTCTTCTATGACTCTTGAAGACATACGGTTCTGATATGACACTCATTTCATTTCCCATATCATTGTAGAGTCCCTTTTAATTGCTCCAATCTGTTTACATTTCTATGTCTTTCTTGACTTTTATATTTGCATTTAAAAGTATCCACATAGCTCTTAATTCTTCACTGTGAATACTTGGAAGTATTTACTTCAAAGTTATTCATTACCTTCTCCCCCTCCTCATGAAAGATTATAAACATATTTGCCAATAATTTTACTAATTTTAAACTGGTATATTTTGTCTTTTGGAATTTTGAATTCCAAGGTTTCTACTTCTTTGTAGAGGCAGCTACCATGTCTTATGTGATTCTGGCTTTGGTTACTTAATATTTAACTTTTTCTTTTTTGCTCCTTGTCACATCTTTGCTTTGATCCAGAGGTTCTGGACTTTGGTTATACATTCCCAGTAATTTTCATTTTGGAGTTACATTAAAGATGTGAGCAGTAGATTCTTTGCATCTTCATTTTGCCCTCTGACTTTCCTAGGTTTAGGTAATTTTCATTCATGATTTCTTTAAATATGGTATCTAGACTTTTCTATGATCAAAGTTTCCAGGTAGTCTAATGATTATTAGATAATCTCTCCTTGAGTCCCCCTCACGCAAGTCAATTGTTTTTGATTGGAGAACTCTTATATTTACATCTGTTTTTCATTCTTTCAATTTAGTTCTAGTATTTCTTATTAACTCATTAATTTCCAACCAATTGAATCTAATTTTCAAGATGTCATTTACTAAAATAAGGCTTTTATCTCTTGCATAAAGCTAGCAATTTTTCTTTCAAGCATATCTTCTAGAGCTCCCATTTCATTTTCCATTCTTTCCTCTATAACTCTCATTTCATTTATATGATTTTTGAAAAAAAAATAGTTTAACTTTTTCCAGGAATTCTAGTAGAGCTTGTATTAAATTTGTGACTTTAATTGGGGATTTTTTTATATGTAGCTGATAATGACTTTTGTTCTATATTTGTACTTGGGCTTTCCTGGCTAAATACTATTTCTTTATCACTGGTATTTTCTTATGTTTATTCATTTTTTGGGCTTAATGTAAGAGCCTGACTTTTCCCTTCTGACATTTTTGGGATGAGTGGTCAGGATCTTTCTGGTCATGACTGATGGAATCCTAATAAAGTTGCCCCAAGCCCTAATGTTTTAACTTCCTTTATAGGCTCCACTGAATAGCAGGTCCACTGCCCCTACCTAGCCATGCTGTCCCCACTCAATATCCCTTCTTCATATTTGTCTCACTGCTCACTAGAACAACAGGTGTGTCCATGAGCTCATATTTTTTCAACAAAACAGCAGGTGTGTCCATGTGATGGGATCCCAGCCCCTGCCTCTAGCTAGCTACTGCCCCCCAGACCCATTTCTCATATTTCCCATAGAAACAGCAGAAACAACCACAACCACATCCATCTAGTCTCAGACAGGAACACAGTACTCAGTCAGTGAGAAAGTAACACCACCAGCATACCCAAACAGGATGTGGACTCCAAAACAATAGAAGGGATTTTCCATAAGTAGGCACCTGTGCAGTGATATTAAAAAACTGACCTAGGGTGAACTTATGATATAGAGAGGCTTATTATAATATCATCATTATGCATACATACCCCACCATGAGTTTTTCTGTATGCATTGTGGGTAATTGCATGCACAGTTCCACTGTGACTGGGACCCCTCCCCTATTACCTAATCCCTTAACAAACCCCTCCTGTCTTTTTAATATTCATAATTTCTGATATGTAATTTCATCTTTATCCTATGGAAATCTTTCTTGCTTTTCCTAAACTTACTGGTTCCTCTTAGAACTTAGCCCACTTCATGACAGGCATCAATCTCAATAAATGCCTAAACTTGTATTAGAGGTGGTCTGACACTGAATTCTTTGAAAGGGTTCCACGACAGCCCATCATGAAACTGCAGCAGTTTTTGTCATCTCTGGGTGGGCAGAATCTCTGACTCTGCCCCCCCCCCTACAATGACTTCACTCTTTTGGGTTCCTTCTGCTAGCTTTTACTTGGTCTGTTTGATCTCAGAATTCTCATGGGCTTCAATGTCCCTAGTCAATGCTCTATGGTTGTTTATACTGGATTGGGGTCTTAGATTGTCCTTTGTCCCCACTTCAGATTTCGTAATCAGAGTACTTTAGTGTCTTCTATCCTCTTTGGAGTTTCCTTTTTTAGGGCATTCTGTTTCCTTTGGGGCTTCCTTCATCAGGATGCTGGGTAATTTTTATATTCTTTGAGGTATGAGCAGGGTACTGGGCAAACTCTTTCTCCCTTGGGGTTTCCTTGATTGAGGTACTGTTTAATTTCTTATACTACCCTAAGTTTTCCGTAGGAGGGTGCTGGGTATTATTCTGTCTATACTTTGTGCTTCCTCAATCAGGGAGCTAGGTGGTTTTCTCTTGCTCCTGGAGTTTCCCACTAAAGATGCTGTGTGCTTTCATTCTCTTCTCTGATTTCCCTGTCTGGAAAGTTTCTTCTTAAGCTTTCGCTGAAACTTCCCCAGTTGGGGTACTGAGTGGTCTTCTATTTCCTTTGAGACATTCCCAGAAAGGGTGCTGCTACTTTTATCTCCTTCCTCCTCAGGTGTGACCTCTGTGCTTTCTGGGGCTTTCCTAGTCAGCGGCCAGGTTTTCTATTTTGTTTACCCTGTGGTTTCTGGGAGATGGAGGTGGAGAACGAAGAAGACTTCTTTTCCATTCTCTGCAGCTTCTGATTATATTTGCAGTATTAGACAGAGTGAAGGAGCTACTGAAGTTTCTTTTTGGATTTTTAGTCATTGCACAATCTGGTTTATTTTTTTATGTCACTGCTGGAGTAAAAATTGGGCTCTTATGTGACCTATCATATAGAAGTCCAGGTTTAGGGCCTTTGAACACTGAGGATGGATCCTTGGAGAAGGCAAATCCATATGTTCCCATTCCTCCTGTCCCACTTTCCTTCTCACAGCATCTGTTCTTTTCCATCTTTTCATTATTTTTCCATTTAAAATGGAGTTAACTCTTACTGGATTCTTTTTCTGAATCCTGTAATGCAATTGCTAAAGCCTTTGAATATTCACCTGAGTAAAAAAAAATCATACGAGGTCAGATTTCTGTAGTCTTTTATCAAAAGAAAAGAAGAGAAGTTCAGCTCTAGTTTTGTGTATAAAATGGTAATGCAATTTATGTGAAAGAGCAAATAGAGAATAACATCAAACAAATTGAGAAAAAAAGGATGTAAAGAAACTTGTACTGCCAAGTTTCAAACTATACTCTAACAGTAATTTTCATTTTTATTATTTATTATTTTAATTTTTTGGTCTTTATTAATTTGTTCATTTACTTTTAGTTTACAAGATTCAGTCCCACAGTTCTTTGAGTTTCGAATTTTCTTCCCCCCTCCCCCTCCCCCCCACCTCATGGTGGCATATAATCAGGTACAGAATTTGCAGATGCTTTCACATTAGACATTATTCAGGTTATAAAGAAGGATTGTATCAAATGGAATGAACAATGGGAAAGAGGAAACAAAACCAAAAAAGAAAAAGAGAGAGAGAGCAGGTAATTTGCTTCAATCTGCATTCAAATTCTGTTCTTTCTAGTCCTTTCTCTGAATGTAGACATCTCTCTCCATCATGAGTCTTTTGGATTGACTTATAGCCATGCATTTCTGACAAGAGCCCAGTCTATCAAAGTTGGTCATCACACATATGTTGTGTCTGTAATTGCATACAAATTTCTCCTGGTTCTGCTTTTCTCACTCAGCATCAGTTTGTATAAGCCTCTCCAGGTAAACATGAAGTCCATCTGCTCCTCGTTTCTTATGGCACAATAGTATTCCATTACATTCATATACCATAACTTGTTTAGCCATTCCCCAATTGATGGGCACCCCCTTAATTTCCAATTCTTTGCCACCACAAAAAGAGCTGCTATAAATATTTTTGTACATATGGGTCTTCCTCATGCTTCTATGATCTCTTTGGGATACAACCCTAGAAGTGGTATTGCTGGATCAAAGGATATGAAATTACTTATAGCCCTTTGGGCATAGTTCCAGATTGCTCTCCAAAATGGTTGTATCAGTTCACAACTCCACCAGCAATGTATTAGTGTTCCAATTTTTCCACATCATCTCCAGCATTTATCATTTTGCTGTTTTGTCATCTTAACCAATCTGACTGGAGATGTAATACCTCAGAGTTGTTTTGATTTTCATTTCTCTAATCAATAGTGATTTAGAGTCTAACAGTAATTTTTAAAATGATCTTATAGTGGATTTTTAAAAAATGCCAGGCAATGTTGTGGTGGAAAGAGTGCTGCATTTATAATCTAAAGACCTGAGTTCAAATTCTGCTGTTGCCCCTTATTGCCTGTGTTATTGTGGGAAAATAATTTATTCTCTTTATGCCTCAGTCTTCTCATCTAGGGAATGAGGGAGTTAGATAAACTGTTACATAAGATCCATTTGAGCTCCAAGACATGATCCTATGATCAGTGGAACAGATTAAATACCCATGAACTGGAATTCAAGAAATACAGTAGACTAGATTTAGATAAATTCTATATAACAAACAGTATAGGAGGATTTTTTTAAACTGTTGGTAAGACTAGATAGCAGCCCAATGAAAAGTTGGACTAGATCCACATCTTATCTTATGCTATTATAAATTCCAAATTGATCAATTATATATGTATAAATGCATATATTATATATTTTAAATCACCAAAAGTTAGAAGATAATATGGCTAGGTGATGTAGGGATAGAGTGCTAGACTTGAAGTCAGAAAGACCTGGATTTGAATCCTTCTTCAGACACTTATTGGCTGTGTGACCCTGGACAAGTCATTTAACTTCTCCTAGCTTAAATTTCTTTATTTATTGAATGGCCATGATAATAGCACCTTCCTCACCAGATTGTTGTGAGGATCAAATGAGATAACATATGCACAACATTTTACACACCTTAAAGCATTATATAAATGCTATTGCATAATGGAATGTATGCTTATGACAGTTGGGGAAAGGGGAAAAGTTAACTGTTCAACAAATATAACAAATTATGATATATCTGAGCATAAAAAAATAAGGATTTTTAAGACAATCAAAATAATTCATTCAAGAAGGAAGAGAAAGAAATGGATTGGAAAAATATTTTTGCTACATACATATATGATGAAAGTCTGACATACAAAATCTCTAAGGAATTGAAACAAAACTATGAAAGTAAAAACCAACCTCAAATACGTAAGTGGTTAAATATGAACTAATGATGCTCAGAAATGGAAAAATGAATTATCAGTAACTATGTGGAAAAATGTTAAAATTCTCTAATCATTAGAAAAATGCAAATTAACTCAAAGACACCATATCACAACCATTAAATTGGCTATGACAGTAGGGCTTTAGAGAAACAAGTATATTGTCACATTATTGTTGCAGTCGCATATTAATATGATCTTTGGGGAAAGCAAGAGGCCAAAATGAACTGTTTATTTGATCCAATGATATTATAACAATAAGGCATCTGGGTGGCACAGTGGAGAGAGCACTGGACCCGGAGTCAGGAAGACCCGACTGTGAATCCAAATCAAATCCAAATAGAATCCGAACTCAGATACTTACTCTGTGTGTGACTCTGGGCAAGTTACTTAATTTCTTTTTGCTTCAAGTTCCTCAACTGTAAATGGGGATAATTGCAGCCCCTATCCCACAGGATTGTTGTGAGGATTAAATGACATAATATTTGTAAAGTGCCTGGTACTTAGTAAGTGTCATATAAGTGCTTATTCCCTTTCTTTTTCTTATATCCTAATACTATCATTGTCAGAAAAAAAGCCTTTTAAAATAAAAGATATTCTTAGCAACATTATTATTTAATTTGCATTAATTATTTTTTATTAAAAAATAAAACTTGAACCTCATAGGTTTACTGGGCTAAGCTCAACATGTCAAAAGTTTAAAGCAACCTTAGGTTGCAATACAAGAAACTATTATGGGGCACAGGGTTTTTTACTGTACTCTGCTTTGGACAAAATGAATTTTTGTAACTTTTTCCATTTGATCAATACTTCTTTTCAAGGCATTCTTCTATTTATTAGATTTTTGTTACCATTTGTTTTTTTAAGTTGTTATCTTCTTCAGTATTTTTTTTGTGCCTCCTTTACTAAGCTGTTGACTCTTTTTTATGGTTTTCTCTTTTTTTCCCCATTTTCTCCCCCACCTCTCTTACTTGATTCTTAAAATCCTTTTTTGAGTTTTTCCATGGCTTGAGACCAATTTATATTTTTCTCTGAGGCTTTGGATGTAGGAGTTTTGACTTTGTTGTTTTTTTTTTTCTGAGTTGCGTTTTGATCTCCCCTGTTACCATAATATTTTTTTCAATAGTCAGGATCTTTTCCTGCTGTTTGCTCATTTCCCCCAATCTACTTTTTGACTATTAACCCTATGCTTAAGTGGGGCTCTGCTTCTGGAATGGAGGGATAACTGTCACAAAGTTCAGGTGTTTTGTGCAGTTGTTTTCAGAGATAATTCTTAGAGGTCTATAAGTTTTCAGTTCTTCCAAGGTGGTATGATCTAGGAAGAGATGTGTTTACTGCTCTCCTGGCCTGTGCTCTGGTCTCTGTGTGACCACAAGTGCCACAAGCACATTGGAACTGTGACTAGGGTCCCAACTCTCTTGTGGCTCCAAGCTCTGTTCTACTAATGCTCCTCCTTGCTCTGGGACTGTGACCTAGATATGGACAATGCATCAGAGTCCTCTGCATAGTGCCAGCAAAGGAACCCCTGTAATCTCCTGACTATCTATGGCCTGAGAGGTTTGGAAATCACCATTGCCTCCACTGATTTAGTCACCCCCAAGGTCTACTACTTCTTTGTTGGAACTGTCCTGTTCCTGGAGTGCCCTCCAGCTCAACTCACTCCCAGTGCAATAGACTTTTCCTTCTAAATTTTTAAGTTGTCTTGGGCTGGAAAATTGCTTCACTCTGTCCTTTCTGCTGCTCCAGAATTTTTTTTGAGGCATTATTTAAAATTGTTCAGATGAGTTTTGGGGAGTGCTCAAACTACCTTTTCTCTGACATCTTGACTCTGCTGACAACATACATCTGAAATAAAAACATCCAAGTGGCGCAGGTCAGGAAGACTCTAGTTTGAATCCTTTCTTAGATACTTACTAACTCTGTTATCTTGGGCAAGTCATTTGCCCTTTGGTTGTTTCACTTTTCTTATCTTCAGAATGGGAATAATAATAGCATCTACCTCACAGGGTTGTAGCAGCAGCAGCAGTAATAGTAGTAAGTAGCAGTAATAATGAGTAGCAACAGTAGCAGCAGCAGTAGTAGCAGTAGTAGGAGTAGCAGTAGTAAGTCGCAGCAGTAGCAGCAGCAGCAGCAGGAGTAGAAATAGCAAACTTTTTGTAGCACTTTAAGATTTGCAATTAACTTTACAAATATTAGCTAATTTTATTCTCACAACTGTGGTAAGTAGGTAAACCAATATTTCCCATTTTGCAGATGAGGAGTTTGAGGCAATCAGAGGTTAAGTGAGTCACCCAGTAATTAAATATCAGAGGCTGAATTTGAACTCAGTGCCAGGACCCTAACCATTTGTACCACTTAGCAGTTGTAGTGCTAATATGTGGAAGAGAGATTGTATTTGTTCATCTTGACCAAAAATGTATAGATATTTCAGAAAGTTAAAGTTAGATTTAGATTTTATAGAAGGAAAATCCTTCTAATAATTATACTTCTCTGAAAGTAGAATTGGCTGCTTTGGGAGGGGGGAAACAAACAAATTAACCAATCTATTTCTAGAGCTCTTTAAGTGAAAGCTGGATAGCACCTTTTGAGAACTGTTATAGAAGACATCCTTGCATAGGTACGAGTTAAACAAAATTACCTCTCAGATACATTTTGACTTTGAGATTTGGTGATTGCATTGATAATAGGAAAAAAATCTAGAAACAACCCATGTTGTGAATGTTTGGGGAATAGTTGAATCAATCCTGGTAAATAAATGTATTATATATGGTAAATTATATATGTATAAATAGTATTATGGATATAGTATATATGTATAAGTACATATGTGTATATTTAAGGATATCTCATATAACTATATTAATATAAAACAATATAAAAATAAATTAATAATATGTTCTGTATAAGTAGTATTATGCCATAAAATGAGAAATATAAAAAATAAACAGAAATATGAGACTAACATGAAATGACTCTGAGAAAGCAGAACCAAAATAACAATATTCAGAGTGATTAGTAATTAAATAAATGACTACTTTGATGCTTTGATTGGTTTGTCTTTTTTTTTCAATTTGAGTAACTGCTAGAAAATGCAAATCAAAAGCCATATACCTATGTGAATATGATCCTAGAAATTCTTTTTTTTTGTTGTTTTAGAAGGGGAAAATCAAGGCAATTGGGGTTAAGTGACTTGCCCAAGGTCACACAGCTACTAAGTGTGTCAAATCTCTGAGGCCGTATTTGAACTCAGGTCCTCCTGACTCCAAGGTCTGGTGCTCTATTTTCACTGTGCTACCTAGCTGCCCCAATCCTAGAAATTCTTGAGTCTCTCTATTCCAACCTATCCTCCACATAGTTGCTAAATTAATATTCCTTTTTTATTCAAGTTTGCTTCATCTGTTTTATTTTTACATCACAAACACTACAAATTACATTATAAATGTTCACAGATTACCCCCCATTCCTTGAGCAGTCTGTCATAGGAAAACAACAATAATTAAGCAAAACCAACAATACAGTGACCTCAACTGAAAGTGCATGCAACATTCTGCATCATAGTAAGCACCTCACCTCTGTTTTAATGAACCTCATTTTTTTAATGAACAGAAATTTATTTTCTCTTCTCACCACCCCACCCTAACATTTTTTTTTTAAATATGAAAGAAAAACAAAGTTCTTGTAACAAATATGCATAGTCAAGCAAAACAAATTCCCTCATTGGCTGTATACAAAATTGTAGGTCGCATTTGTACCCTAAATCCTTCATCTCTCTGTAAGGATGTAGATAGTATATAGAATAATTGGTCTTCTAGAATCATGGATGGTTATGCCATTGATCATAATTCTTATGCTTTTCAAAGTTACTTGTCTTTACACTTGTACAAATTTTTCTCCTGGTTCTGCTCATTTCATTTTTCATTAATCAGTTCATTAAAATGTTCAAAAATTGTTCATTTTTATAATATTGGAGTTATGGTATAAATTGTTCTTCTGGTCCTACTTCACTCTGCACCAGTTTCTATAAATCTTTCAATGTCTCTTTGAAATCATCAATTTTCTCATTTCTTATAGTATAATAGCATTGTCACATTTGTATGTCACCACTTTATTCAGCCATTCCCTAACTGAAGAGCACCCGTTTCCTATTTCTTTATCCTTTTTTTTTTTTTTTTTTGGATTATAAGACTAATAGTGGCAAAACTGGGTCAAGGGGAAAGCAATGTTTAGTAATTTTTTGTGTGTATAATTCCAAATTGCTCTCCAGAATGGGTCTACCCATTCATGGGTCCACTTAACAGTGTATCAATATTGTTGTTTTCCCACAGCCTCTCCAACACTTTTCAATTTCCTTTTATTGTCATATCTCAGAATTCTTCTAATTTTCATTTCTCTAATTACTGGTGATTTGGACTACTAAAAAAAAAAAAAGAATGGCTGTAGATAGCCTAGGTTTCTTCCCTTGATAATTGCCTATTCATAACCTTACACCCTTTATCATTTTGGAAATGGCTCTTATTCTTATATATCTGAATCAATTTCTTATATATATTGGAAATGAGAGACAGAGAAACTTGCTGCAAAGATTTTTCCTGATAAATTGTTTTCTTTCTAATTTGCTTTTTTGGTTTTTTGTGTGCAAAAACTTTTTAATTTTATGTAATTAAAATTAATCCATTTTATTTTCTCTTATCTCCATTCCTCACTTTTTAATGAACTTTTTCTTCTATTCACAGATCTAATAAATATTTTTCTCTTTTTAATTTATTTTATTTTGTTTATCATGTAATCTTTCATACTTAGGTCATATATTCATTTGTCTTAGTATACGGTGTAAAGTGTTGGTCTAAATCTAATTTCTTCAATACTGTTGACCAAATTTCTTAGCAATTTTTTTCTCCCAAATATTGAGTTCTTGTCCTAGTAGCTAGGGTCTTTGTGTTTACTGAATATGAGGGCACAAGTATCATTTGTTTCTGTATGTATGCACAAAATCTGTTTCCCTAATCAGTCTCTCTGTTTTCTAACCTGTACCAAATGATTTTGAAAATTATTGCTTTGCAATATGGTTTGAGATCTGGCACTGATAGGTTCCCTTTGTTTTCACTTCCTTTTATTATTTCCCTTGAGATTCTTGATATATATAGCTTCCATGTAAATTCTGTTTTTTTTTTTAAAGTTTTATAAAGTAATGCTTTGGTGGTTTGATTGCTATGGCATTGAACAAATGAATTAATTTAGATAGTGTTGTCATTCTTATCATGTTGACTCATTCTACTCATGAGCAATTAATATTTTCCCAATTATTTAAGTCTGTCTTTATTTCTGTGAAGAGTAGTTTGTTGATGTTTTATATAGTTCTCACATGTATCTTGACAGGCAAACTGCAAGAATTTTATATATTCTGTAGTTATTGTAAATACATTTCCTCTTTTAATCTCTTCCTGCTAAGTTTTATTGGTATTACATAGAAATACTCATGATTTGTGTAACTTTATTTGATATCCTACAAGTTTGCTGTGGAGGCAGCTAGGTGATTCAGTGGATAGAACACTGGGCCTAGAGTCAGAAAGACCTGAGTTCAAATGTGACCTCATATAATTACTAACTTAGTGACCCTGGGCAAGTCATTTAAGCCTGTTTGCTTTAGTTTCCTCATCTGTAAAATAAATCTAAAGAAAGAAATAAACCACTCCAGTATCTCTGCCAAGAAAAACCCAAAATGAGGCCACAAAGAGTCTGACAGGACTGAAAATAACTGAACAAAACCAAAAATTTTGCTATAGTTATTGTTTCAATTAGCTTCAGTTGACTTTTTAATGTTCTTTAGTATAATAATATAAGAATAAAATCATAGATATGATGATTAAATATAGTCATAAAATTTGCTTATTCCTTCAATTTCTTTTTCTTTTTCAATTTCCCTCAATTTCTTTTTTATTGCTATAGTCAGAATTTCTAGAACTCATATCAGATAGAAGAGGCAATAATGGACATTCTTGTTTTGTTCTTGATTTTATTGAAAAATATTCTAGTTTATCTCCAATATGTATAATTGTAGCTATTTGTTTTAGATAATACTATTTATCATTTTAAGGAAAGGGCCATTTATTCCTTTGTTTTCTAGTCTTTTGAACGTAAATTCATATTGCATTTTGCCGGCTCTTTTCATTTGTTGACATAATTATAAGATTTTTATTCATTTTATTATGAATATGGTTGTTTATAATTTTCCTAATATTAAGAGTGAAATTGTGAGAGCACAGGTCTGATCCCATTGCTCTTCTGCTATTAAACAAATTTTCCCTTGACTTCCTATTATACTGCAGCCAGTGCAGTTGGTGGCCTAGCAAGTGGTGAGAATAACGAGACAGGGGTGCAATCAATAGTTTGCTTATTACAGGACTATTTCATACAGACCCAACGATACAAGGAGCACAGTTTATATGCCCCCCAGCAGGTGGTGTATGTGTCCCAAAAGAATGCAGACAATGTACAAGGACCCTCCCTTGATCTTGTTTACTATTTACCCTTGCTTAAGGCTAATTATTTATAAGGGCAATGTTTGGAGGACATTAGGACCATGTTTGGAGGCATAAACAAACAAGATTACACACCCTCCTGCTTATCTGCCCTGTAACTTTTCAGATAATTGTATAGGGGAGGGGAACATTCCGTTATCAGGGCCAGGAAATCCCCAAAAGTTCTCTACACTATTACATCTAGAATAAAATATAAACTCCTTTGTTCAAATTTTAAACCCCTTCACAATCTGGCCCTAGGGTCTTTCCAGGATCATTACACACCAACCTCCTTCACAGACACTTCATGTCAGACAAAGAACTGTTTGTTGCTTCTTACACAGGACAGATCATTCTCTCTCCCATCTGATGCCAGGTACTCCCTCTTCAACTCGGTCTTGCAGAATCCCCGGCTTCCTTCCAAGATCATCTCAGTGCTACCTCATGCAAAAGAACTTTCCTGAGTCTTACCCTCTCCCTCATTGCTAGCACACCCCTGAAATCACTTTGTATTCCCTTTGTATTATCTTTATATACATTTCCTTCTCCTAATAAAACAGAGGTTCTTTGAGGGCTGAAACTATTTCTTGTTAGTCATGTTTTTCAAGTGCTTAGCACAATGCCTGACCCTTACTAAACATTTAATGAATGCTTACTTAACAAATGAATAACGCGTTGGATCTAACTGATGTTCTGCCGGGAGTTTTCTTCTAGCCTCCTTAATTCTGGGTAGGTGCTAACGGACCAAACAGGTTTCTGTTTCTTTTTCCTTGGTTTTCCTATATGACTCATTCATTCATCTTTTTTTTTTTTTTTTTTGCCAAACCTCCCCTGATGACATCTTTTATTCTGCTATTAAACATGTTTCTTTTACATAAAACTTATTTGGTGGTCAGTTGTAACCTCATGTGCCCATTTCCTGCTCTTGGAGGGACCCTCCTCTCGGATTCTTCAGAGATTGTGGTATTCAGCATGACCAGAAGAACACCTGTGTTAAAAAGATAAGCCTTTGTTTCAGAGAGAGCAAAGGCTTATAGGGATTGTATTCTTAAAAGCACTGAAAATTTCCGAAGGGTAATGAAAGCCACTTAAAAAAAAAAAGTAACAAGAACAATAAAACTTAAAAACAAATACACATTCAGAAGGGAACAAGAAAATGAGTCAGATGAGATTTGACACATTTCAAACTGCTTCATTAAAGTTCATAGATGTATTTTAAACTTTTCTTAAACCATGGAAGTTTATTATTTTGTCACTTGTTTTCTTGTTGTTTGTGCATATGAATTTTTGTGGTTGCAGATGGTTACTGTTATTGCAATAATGATTTTGTTTTTGAAAGATATGATGTAAGGAAGGTTGCCAAACAGGAACACTGCTTTGGAGTCTTTCATTCTTTGTTTATTGGAAACAGCCTATTTCTTAGCCTCTCAAAATGGAAATACAGAAGTAATTAGATAACAAAACCTGGATGGGTGTTCCGAAATTGGCCAATGTACTGAGGTATTTGCTTTTCTCTTACATGCAGAAGGAACTTTCCCATTACTACATGCCCTGGATGGAAATAGCCAGTAATTTGCCTCTCATGATTGAGAATCATCAACTCCGAGTCAGAGTGGATGTGGTAACTTTCCCTTTCGATTTTTCTATCTCTCTTCTCTCCTGTCTCTGCCTCTGTCTTTCTCCTTCATCCTTCTGCCTCTCATCATTATTTCTCTTTTTTCTCCTCCCTGCCCCATCTTTCCCTTTCTTCTCTTCTTCCCCTTACTTTTCTCTCTTCCTTCTCTGCATTCAGTCCTCAAGGACCTACTGGGTCAATAGAGAGTCTGCATAGTATGTATGTGGGTATACACATGGAGGGGGGATACCTATTGGTATTATTTCATTGCAGGCAAGAAAGGGACCTCTGTCTCCAAATACCTCCTTTACCTTAGACTTTCAATTCAACAAGCATTTACTCAGTATCATCTCTATGTAAGGCCTTGTGCTAGGCACTGGAAGAAATATAAAAATGAAAAACAAGATACCATGTTGTTTTTCTCACACAAATTAGTGTGACACAAGAGAGCAAGTGGTAAGGGCAAAATGATATCTAGATAAAGTACTAGAAGGAATATGAGGAGGGAGAAACCCAGTATTGTGCTAGTAAATATTTAACAACCAGCTTTCAATGTGTGTGTCTACATAAAAATGTAGACTCACGACACACTTTAAGTTTAATATGCATTTTAATATTATTAATTAATTAATAATTAATATTTTAATATTAACATTTTCTCCATCACTATCTCAAGTCTATATAATCAACAAAACAATAAATCAATGCCTGATTTGTAGCATTTTCCAATTTCCAAGGTATAAATACTCAAATGGAAAATTTAACTATCAATTCTCAAGTGCCTTAATGAGCCAGCTCCAGCATAGCACTGTGATTATTTTCACCTGGTGGAATCCCACCTCAGATACCAGCTAAGGTGTGGGAATATGTGACAAATAACTCCTCTAAGCTTACTTTCCTCAACTATTAGTATAAAGGTGTTTGATTTGATGGGCTTCAAGGTCCCGTATGGTTCTGAATATATGATCCTATGGTTTTATGAATCATGGATCCCTTCATGGAGGATTTAAAAGGAATTAAAGAATTTCAATAAGGGGGCATTGTTCCCATACATACGAGACAGCTTAAAAATGCAGAGATAGGAGAGATAGGACTAATTGGAAAGAATAGGAATGTAGTTTGGCTATAATCTATTGTGTGTGTGGGGAGGAGTGGAGTATAAAGGAGACTAGAGAGAAATGGTCCTGAAAAGGTAGATTGTAGTCAGATTCTGGAATGCTAGGTTGAGGAGTTTGTCTTATTTTTCCCCAAGAGGTAAAAGAACTTCATTGAAAGGTTTTGAGCAGAGGAATTAGAAGTCAGATCTATGTGGGGGTGGCTAGGTGGTGCAGTGAGTAAATCGCTGGCCCTGGAGTCGGGAGGACCCGCTTGAGACACTTAATACCCACACAAAAATACTAGTCGTGTAACCTTGGGCAAGTTACTTAACCCCAATTGCCCTCCAAAAGGCAAAAAAAAAAAAAAAAAAGAAGTCAGAGCTATGCCTTAGGAAGATTAGCTTTGCAATTGGGTGGGGAATATGCTAAAAAAAAAAAAAGAGAGGTTCACAGCAGAGGTTGCAAATTAAGAGGCTATTAAAAGAATCCAGTTGCTCAATGTTAAGAGAGTATGATTGAAGGCGGGGACAGCATGAAACTAGGTGAGGAGAGGATGGATGCTAAGATATTGTGAAGTAAAAGAAAGAGATTTTAATGATTGATTAGAGATGAGGGTGAGGAAACAGGAAGATTCAAAGTTGCTCCAGAGGCTTTAAGAGTGAACGACAGAGAAGCTAATGATGCCATCAGAAGAAATAGGAAAGCTGGCAGAAAGGGCAGTTTTGGGAGATCAGGTTAAAAGTTAATTTTGTCGATGTCGAGTCTGACATGCCTATGTAACATCCTGGTGGAGAAATCCAGAATGTAGTTGGAAACATTAGACTAGAGTTCAGGAGAGAGATAAAGGTAGAAATATGTACTTATAGGACTCATCATCATAGAGATAATAATTGAGCCTATGGGAACAGACGGGCATGTAAACGGAGAAAGTAAAGATAGAAGGGAGAAGAAGTAGCTGTTGTTCAGCTATTTCTGATTCTTTGTGACTCCATTTGTGGTTTTCTTGGCAAAGATACTGGAGTGGTTTGCCATTTCGTTCTCCAGCTCATTTTACAGATGAGGAAACTGAGGCAAACAGAGTTAAGTGACTTGTCCAGGGTCAGACAGCTAGTAAGCATTTGAGCTGACTTTGAACTTAGGTCTTTATGACTCCAGGCACTCTATCCATTGCACCACCTAGTTGCCCAAGAAGGTAGTTAGGTGTTATTTTTTTTTTATTAGCTGGGCTAAACCAGGGTGATAATAACTGACAGGCCACAAACCTGTTGGTGATTTAGGGGAATATCTATGTGGGTAGGTGAGAACAGTTTATTCCAATGACCACAAAGATGGCTGAAGCAGATTCTGTGGAGTGTTTAGAGTTGGCCACTGAAGATGTCAAGGTCTTCCACTGCATCCTGGGCCGTTACTGGTCATCTTCATTCATCTTGCCACTTAACTTTGATGACTTTGGAAGAGAGAGTGAGGCCAACAACTTTGCACAATTCTGCCTCACTGAAATTCAATTCACACATGAGTCAAGATTACCCCCACATGCCATTGGTCTCCAAAAATGAAGGATGAACAAGAGCAGCATGACTGTACGTGTGGTAGGAAGGTAAGGAGAGAACAGTTAGATAATGGTGGAGTCTATTTGATCTTCCTCAGGAAATTTTGTCATCAGCAGCCTATTCTGCCCGTGCTATCTAGGGCTACCCCAGGCTGCAGGATCAGGGAGTAGGAGATGGAGTGAATGAACACAGTATTTTTCAGTTTCTTAGCAGCAAGCCAGGCTCTTTTTTTTCCTTCTCCCTTCCTGTTCCACATTCCCCTCTCCTCCTCTACTCTTTCCCCTCACCATCTTCCTTCTGCTTTTATTAACGCCACCTCAACCTCTACTTCATCCCCCCCCCCCACTTTCCTTTTCCTGGTCCCTCTCCCAACTCAACAATTTCTCTTGGACAGATGCCCCTACTAAGTTGTCACCTCCTAAAAGGTCATCGAGAACTACGCTTGGCCCACCTGCTGCTCAGCTTCATTACCATGGGATATGTTTGGCAGGAAGGAGAGAAGAACATTCCTAAGGTAAGAGGTAGGGAACTTGGACTCTCTTCTTGAAGTTGACCATTGATGGGCCTTAAGCTCATTAGACAGATTCCATGCCATTGTTATTCTCTACCATCACCCAAAGGAGTCTCTGTTTTTGTGTGTGTTTTCTTGGGGAAACTTGGAGAGGGAATGGGGAATAATGAGATGGTCAGGGTTCCAAATGCCACTTATTGGAGTTATCAAATCAGGCTCGTTCAACCTATATTTTTGACCTTCAGAAGGAAGAATGATTCAAAGCAACCCCCAAGAATTATTAAAAGCATGCTTTTTTTCAAAGCACTTAAAACATATCATCTCATGTGATCCTCTAAATCCCATTTGGAAGATAGGGTTCATATTATCTCCATTTCACAGATGAAGCAGCCAATATCTCAAGAGATTAAATGACTTGACTAAGGTCACACAATTAGTGACTGTTCTTAAAATCCAGACCTCATGAATCTTGGTCTAGTGATTTCACCAGTACAATAACATAACACACAAAGTCAATAATGATGATGGTGATGATGACAATGATGATAACTAGCATTGATAATGCTTTAAGGTTTGCAAAATACTTTACAAGTGTTAACTCCTTTTAATCCTCACAATAACAGTGAAAGGTAAATATTATTATACTCATTTTACAGATGAGGAAACTGAGGCAGACAGAGGTTAAGTGACTTGTCCAAGGTTACAAAGCAAGTAAGTGTCTGAGGCCAGATTTGAACTTAGGTCTTCTTGACTCCAGGTCCACTTCTCTATTCATGGTGGTATCTAACTTCCTGCTTGCCCTTACTATCCTCCTAATCGGCCAATATGCTTCTCAGTTGTTCCTGTATTCAATCTATCCTTCATCTAACCTCAAAAATAATCTTCTTAAGGACACGTTTGACTATTTTATGCCTTACTTAGAAATATTTAGTGGTTCCCTCTCTATTGCTTCTTGCATAACATATAAATTTCCCAGCCTAACAATCTAGTCCTTCCACAATCTGACTTAAACCCAACTTTCCAGGCTGATTTTATGTGACTTCCTTCCCTATATTTTATGTTGTAATCTAGACAAATTGAACAAACTTTCCCCTAAACTCCACATTCCATCTCTCACCTCCATTTACTTGAAATACTCTCATGCCTCCTTATAGAATTTTAATTTTACTTCAAACCTTTGCTCAGGGACCACCTTCTCCATGAGGACCCCTTTAATTCTCTTAGCTGTTAGTGACATCTATCTCCTCAAATTATCTTGTGTTTACTATCTGTCTACAAATGGTATATCCTCCCAGTAGAATAGACATCTCTCTGGGATAGGGATGGAATAATTTTTGTCTTTATATCCATAGTGCCTAGCACAGTACCAAACAGATAGCATGTATTTAATAACTGATTTTTGAACCAAACTGAAATAAGATCAAGGGCTGAGAATTCTATCTCTGACAGTAGCAGTGCAGGACATGTTAGAAGTAAACATGGCTGTCTTCTGTGAATTGATTTCAGACACATTGTCTCCCATAAAATCCATGTTCAAAACCCTGTCAACATCACTGGTGACTCTTCCCTATCCCTTGCCAACCAGTGTCCAAACCTATTCTATATCCTACATATTAGCTATGCTCTCTACTCTGTTTTATTTTAGTAGAGGCCTAATACCACATGACTGGACTATTACAGTATATTTCCATCACTTCTGCTCCCCATTCTTTCACTGGTAAGGATTTCCTTAATCACAGATCTAGTCATCGTACTTCTCTGTTCAAAACCCTTCACTGTTCCCCATTTGTCCACAGGGTAAAATCCAACTTCCTCACCCAGACATTCAAGGTCTTCCACTGCCTGTTCAACTCAACCTTTACAACCTTTTCTCCCTTTCAACATCCCATCATGTGATGGTACATTCGGTAGAGTGTAAAAGTTGGAGTTAGGAAGACCAGAAATTCAAATACTGCTTCAAGTACTTCATAGTTCTATGACCCTGGACAAGTCACATGACCTCTTTATGCCTCAGTTATCTTATCTGTAAAAAGGGAATAATAATACCTATCTCACTGGGCTGCTGTCAGTATCAAATGAGACAACAGGTAAGTGCTTTGCAAACCTTAAAGAGATACATAAATGCTACTCATTATCACATTCCAACTAAGCCTCATTCTTTATATATGCCTCATGTTTTTGTGCCTTTGTGCCCTTATTCATGCTCTTTTCTTTCTTCCTTTCTCTTTCTTTCTTCCTTTCTCTTCCTTCCTTCCTTCCTTCCTTCCTTCCTTCCTTCCTTCCTTCCTTCCTTCCTTCCTTCCTTCCTTCCTTTCTCTTTCTTCCTTTCTTTCTTTCTTCCTTCCTTTCTTTCTTTCTTTCTTTCTTTCTTTCTTTCTTTCTTTCTTTCTTTCTTTCTTTCTTTCTTTCTTTCTTTCTTTCTTTCTTTCTTTCTTTCTTTCTTTCTTTCTTTCTTTCTTTTCTTTGCTTTTTGGAGGGCAGTTGGGGTTAAGTGACTTGCCCAAGGTCACATGGCTAGTTTTTGTGTTAAGTGTCTGAGGCTGGATTTGAACTCAGGTCCTCCTGACTCCAGGGCCGGTGCTCTATTCACTACCTTGCTGCCCCCATGCTGTTTTCTATGCACAACTTCAATGCCATGAAGTCTTCTTTGATACCTCCAAGTAAGCAATGTCCCTTCTCCCTTTGAACCTCAAGTCTTCTTACTTCCCTCCTGTAGTGACAGTTACCTTAATTTCATGGTCTGTGTACCATTAACTGTCAGCAACTTGAGAATAGGGACTCCCTCCACCCTTTTTTTTTTTTTTTTGTATTCTCAGTGCTTGGCACAGTGCCTGGCACATAGAAAGTCCTTAATAAATGCTAATTGTCTGACTGTGTACCTCACATCTTCCTATTTAGACTATAAATGTTATTGGAACCTTTTAAAAACAACAGATACAAAGCTGTAAGCTCTTTCCTAAGCAGCCTTTACCACTTCTAGGTTATCACACAAATATCTTCCCATCATTGTAAAGTAGTACTGATTTCAGAGTCAGAATATTGACTCAGCTCTGACACTTGCTAACTAGATGTGACCTTGATCAAATCAAGAATCCTAGAATGACCCAAGTCCAGAGTAAGAAAGGACCTCAGTATCAGCTAGTCAAACACACCTGGAAAAGGGTTAGCGTATCACTAAAAGATCACCCATCCTCTTCCTAAGCACCCCCAATAATGGCAAAGCCTCTCTGTCTATCAACTGTGCTAAGTGCTAAGCTAGGAGGTAGGAGGGATTCAGACCTTAAATAAGCCAGGGCCTTTGTTCTTAAAGAGATCATAATGGGATAGGAATGTTAGTAGTCAGAGAGATGGATTGGAGGTGGGAGAGGGTGAAGGTAGAATGAAGTATAAAAAAGTTATCACAATAGTCCAAATTGATGATCAGGAGGGCCTGAACTAGTATGGTGTGTGTGTGCGTGTGTGTGTGTGCGACAGAGATAGACAGATAGAGACAGAGACAGAAACAGACAGAGAGGCAGAGGCAGAGAGAGAGAGAGAGAGAGAGAGAGAGAGAGAGAGAGAGAGAGAGAGGTGGGAGATAATTGTTTCCATGTATCTAGCCAAAATAACGTCCTTTCAAATTCTTTCTACCACTTGTTCCCACTTATGCCCTTTAAGACCTAAGGGGATAGATTTAATTCTAACCTAGACTGCCCCCCACTGCCACTGGGGGCCCCTATGACAAGGGCCCATGGGGTTTCCAGACTGTCCATCTGCCTATGTCTGTGTCTGATAGGTTCTGCCGAGAAACTTGGCTCTTCCCTTCGTGGAAGTCTCCCGAACCTTGGGTCTGCCCCCTGTCCTGGTGCACTCAGATTTAGTCCTTACAAACTGGAAGAAAAAGGATCCAGATGGGTAAGTTTAGCAGCAAGTATCCCTGGGATGGAAAGAAAAGAAATTCAATTAGAGGTGGGAATTTGTGGATGTGAATCTTTGCAGAACATTGACCTACTCAGTAAAGAAGGTACCTAGGGAATGATCTGGATGCCTGGTGATGCAGATGAGAGAGAGAGAGGGGGAGGTGATAGAGAGAGGGGAGAGAGGGGGGGGGAAGGGAGAGAGGGAAGAGAGAGGGAGAGGGAGGGAGAGGAGAGGGAGAGAGAGAGAGAGAGAGAGAGAGAGAGAGCTTTAGTAGAAACAAAAGAGAAAAAATGATTATGAGCCTTCAGGTACTCAATGTATTAACAGATGTATGATTTTATAGACTCAAAGATTGGCATTAGCCCTTTATATTCTTTGTTCTCTACCATCTTGGCGTAAGGTACTGTCCCGGGAGTATAATAAGTTCACATCATTCCCCCAGAAATCCTTGTTGCTAGATAATTCTTGACCCAGTTGTATGGACAAGACTCCCTGGGACCCCCAGTATCCACCTTTGCTCATGGAGTTCCCTATACCTATATTTGGATATTTGGCGTGACAGTCCAGAAGCCAGTCCCCAGCCCTTGTGCCAATCCTACAAAACTGGGTCCTAGGTTAATTGGTTCTTTTCTCTGCTCTTTTCTCCCCACTTGCGCTCTGCTCCCCTTATCCCTGAAATCCAGAGTTGTCATTTACTCAGTTCTAGATCCCTCCACAATCCATCTTCCTTTTGTCTTCCCCTTCCTTCTTACCCTGTGGAACCTCTTCTTAGTAAAGGTCTCTTCCTTGTGGATCTTTTCATCTTCTGGTGTGCATAGAAACCAGACATTCTCTAGAAGACAGTGTTTCTTCCATCCCCATCTTGAGTGTGGGTTCTTCCTTTTATGTGCTGTGTAGCCCTGGACCAGGAAGGGCTTGGTCTCCTGCTTACACCCTAATGTCACCTCCTTTTACTACCAGAAAATGAGATAATATTTTCAAAGTGCTTAGCACAGTGCTTGGCTTACAGTAATTCATGAATGCTCATTTCCTTTCCAAACCCCTTCCCCCCAGTACTCTGCAGCTCTTACTTGGGGTGTCTTCAATCTCTCTAGGTTATCCTTGTTCTTATTATCTTTAGGTCACTCTTTTCTCCTTCCCATGGAGTTCAGTATCTGACTGAGGGCTCTCTCTATTCCTACCCCTATCTTGATACCTGTAGGCTTCAATATACATGTCCATATGGATATTCTGTTCTCCAAGTTTAACTCAACTCTTTTTTTCTTTGAGGGGGCAAGGCAAGGTAATTGGTTTTAAGTGACTTGCCCAAGGTCACACAGCTAGTGTCGAGTATCTGAGGCCAAATTTGAACTCAGGTCCTCCTGATTCCGGGGCTGTGCTCTATTCACTGCACCACCTAACTGCCCTAAACCAGTTCTCAAGAACTGTATTTTCTCTCTCCCTTTGATACTCACAGACTGGCTATACCATAAATCTCATTAAGCAAGTAAGCAAGGAAGGAAACCAGCCCTTATTCAATGTCTTGCTATATTCCAGGTGAAAGCTAAGTCCTGGAAAAGGCCTTAACTTAAAAAGGCCAAGCTTTCCCCACTGCATCTGGGGCCATCTCTAGTCCTCCTGACCTATGTCTTGCCATATTCTCTGATGATTCTGGAGGACAGAGTGAGGCTGATGATTTTGCATGGCTCTGTCTCAAATCCAATTCACTTGCAAAGTCAAGACATCACCCTCCTCATGTCATTGGTCCTCTGAGAATGAATAACTACAATACACCAGGCACTACGTCAGGCCTCTGGGAAACAGAGACAAAAGTAAACCCCTTTCTTTAGTACATATAATGAATCTCATGAACAGTTGCACAATTTGAATTCATACCCCATGTTTTCATTTGGCTGGAATCAATCATGTAACTTCGAAGGATGTGAATTCAAATACATGGGACTACTTCTTGTGATTCATTGCTTGCATTTATCATGATGACCTAGCTGTATATATCAAACTCATAAACAGGGAGAGGCAAACCACACATAACTGGGAGAAAGGGAAGGCATTAGCAGATACAGGGACCAAGACCTCATGGAGAAGGAAGTACCAGAGCTCAATTTTGAAGGAAACTCTGTATTCTGGGAGGTGAGGAGAGAGTTTGCCATAACTATAACCCTTCCATGGGCTTGTGCTCTCAGAGACCCCTTTCTGATCCCAATCCTGTCTTTTTATCTCTCTATGTTTTACTGCTCCTAAACCTATTCTTTATCCATACTGTGACCTCCAGTACCTCTAACTCTCTCTCTTTTCCCAGCTCAGTACACTATTCTGGCCTTACTTTCCTTTCTTAAATCATGACCCTTTTGTTTTCTAGTTAAATGGCATACTGTACACCTTTTAAGCCCTTGCTCCCTAGTCCTATTGACAATTCTTCTTGCCCTTGATCTCTGCCCCTGCCCATTTGAAGGCAAGATGGGACAGACAGATGGACTTAAGGTCAGGAAGACCTGAGTTCAAATACCCTTTCTGATACATACTGGCTATGTGACCCTAGGCAAGTCATTTTACTTCCCAAGCCTTCGCATAACTTTTAAAGAGAATAAGATAATAGCAGAGTAGATGATAGGCTACATTGGCAGAGGTAGCTTTATCACCAGGAGTTTCCTAAATAAATGAGATCACATGTTGAGCATAACAAAATAACACACACTCACATGACTACCACCAATTTAGGGTATTGGTGGAATTGATCTCTCTATAGACTTCTAGAGAAGGTAATTGGTAGATTGAGAATGATTGACTTAAGTCAGTGGAATCATTTCCCAAGAGAATCATAACATTCATTTAGGGAATTTATCCACTTTAAATTCAGAACCTAGAGGTCCTAGGGCAAGGCTAAGATAGCTAGGTGCTTTTTTTTTTTTTTTTTGCCTTGTGGAGGGCAATTGGGGTTAAGTAACCTGTCCAAGGTTACACGGCTAGTTTTTTTGTGTGGGTGTTAAGTGTCTGAGGCTGGAACTGAACTCGGGTCCTCCTGACTCTGGGGCTGGTGCTCTTACTCACTGCATCACCTAGCCGCCCCGACTAGGTGCTTTTGGCAAGTGTGCATTTTAAAGTGAACTAATGTAGCTCAAACTTTGATCACCACCTTGTGGCTTTCACAAATATGGCACCCTGAAGCAACTTTCAAAGGGCAGCTAGGTGGTACAGTGGATATAGCACCAGATCTGGAGTCAATATCTGAATTCAAATGTGACCTCAGACATATACTAGCTGTGTGACCCTGGCAAGTCACCTAACCTTATTTGCCTCAGTTCCTTATTTCTAAAATGGTGACATGCTGGAGAAGGAAATAGCAAACCCCTCCATTATCTTTGCCAAAAATATCTCATAGGCAACAATATCATAGACATCCATGAGGTCACAAAGAGTCAGACATGACTGAAAGAATGAAAAAGCAACTTTCAAGTTAAACCTCTAATATAAGCAATATCATCTTTTTGGAACCCAAGAAATTTCATATGTGCACTAAGTATTACAATAAATTAAGGATTCCCTTCCTCTCCCTCTCTGACTCTACTTTCTCCTCCCTGCCTCTGTCTTTATGTTCCTTTTTTTCTATCTCTCTTTCTCTGTCTCTGTCTCTTTCTTTTCTTTCTCTTCCTCCTTCCCATCGCTCACAAACATATATATGCCCTCAATTCATTTCTTCATCAACAGCTTTCTGCTGGATGTCTCTACCTGGTATTCCACTGGCATCCTAAACTCAAAATATACAAATTAGAACTGGAAATCTTTCCTTCTAAACCTATCTCTTTGTCTAAACTTCCCTATTTCTAGTGAGGGCACTACTAACCTCCATTATCAGGTCTTGTTGATTCTGCCTCCATATTATGCATCCCCTTTTCTTCCTGTTTTGCCCAACCAGGAGATGATCACTCTTAGTCAAATTTACTTACATTCAAATTCTCATTTGGATTATTCTATTACACTCCTAACTGGCCTTCATGTTCTGAATATTTCCCTTCTCCAATTCATCCTCCATGTAACATCCAACATAAATCCTCTGAAGGCTCAAGTTTGACCATTATTCCTCCACTCAAATGGTTCCCTATTGATTGCCTCAAGGACAAAGCACAAGCTCTTCATGGTATTTCAGATTTCCCACAATCTGCCTCCATCCTACCTTTTCAGCCTAATTTTGTTTATTCTGTATTCCAGTCATTCTGCACTAGCAGCTGATTTAGAACTCAATTTGATGCTATGTTCACATGTGAAACACCCTTGGTTCTATGAGGAAAGTGTTGATTGCACTAGAAGGGATTACTTCATAGTTGCTTCAGGATGCCTTATTAAAGCTAGCCACCAGGTGGCAATCACAGCTTGAACTCTGTTCTTGTAATTCAAACAATTTGCAAAAAACCACCTCTGTCCAAGCCTTGTCCCCAGGAGCCTTCATTTAAAGTCTAGGGCGATGCATTAATTCCATTAAAAAAAATCCTCCAAACTCTCTTGCTCATCCATTTGAGTCAAGCATATTCAGTAAATCCTCAGTTGGCCTCACCTTGTATTCATTTTGGTGATAATCAGCTTCAGCTCATGGATTTTGCCTATAAGAGACTTCAACAGGTTGGCTTTGGAAGTGCCTTGAAGTGTCTACCAGGCAATTGACTCCATGTCTCTTCCTGAAAAGAAGGAGATGCATGCTGTTAACTCCTGCCCTCATATGCAGTACTTGAATATACATACTGATATCATATATATATATATATATATATATGTGTGTGTGTGTGTGTGTGTGTGTGTGTGTGTGTGTGTGTGTGTATATATATATATGATATGGGAAACTATGACCTACTAATCCATTCTGCTTCAACTACCAAAGGATATTGACATCACTTGCAGATGTTTCACTTCCATGTTCATAAACTCTAAAATAACTTTATCTGATCATAATATCTTATCATTCCATCTTCATGCCTTACGACACATAACGCTCCTCTGCATACTCATTAGAATCTCCATTCTTTCTACCTGCTCCACTCTTAAATTCTTTCTTATACCATCAGTCCTGCACTGGCTATACTCTCTTCCCCTCTCTATCTTAACTCCTTGGGAAACCAATTCAACTCACATTATCCTAAATTCTTCAATCCCCTGTCCCTTGTCTTATCACTGACTGGCCAAACCCCAACTTTGTATTATTCCTACAGTCTTCCTCCTTCACTCCTATCCATATGCTGTGCTATGGGGCTGGAAGAAATTACAAAATTTTGTTGATTAGGTCCACTACAAATTGCCAGTCCTTCTTATACCTCCCCATAGATTTATTATCCCATTATCTACAACATCTTTTCCAAACCTATTCATGTCTCCTCAAAACTCCTGTGACACACTTTCCTCTTGCACATCTCTGATGAGGACCTCCCCTCATATCTTTCAGAGAAAAAAATTGAGAGAGGCCATTTGCTATGAGCTCTGTCTTATTCCTTCTTCCTCATCTCACTTACTTCACAGAGACATCTTACTCCATTATCTTTTTCTCTGTTGTTCATCCTTTGTTTTCAAAGACGACCAGTGACAGACATCATGGGGGTGATGGCTTGACATGCCTATGAATTGGATTTAAGGGAGACAGAGTTGCAGATGAAAAGATGCCCTTTCTCCTTGACAAGGCCATCCTCTGTATGTGCACATTCGATTCCATCTCCTGTTTTCTCTAGTTCTACCAGATTACCTCCACTATGATCCTCTCTACCCCTGTCTCTCGATTTCTGCCTCTCTTTATTTTTGTCTGTCTCTATTTCAATCTGCTTTTTTCTCAGTTCATCTCTGTCTTTCTCTGTCTCTCTCTCCCATTTACCTTTAGTAAAGGCCCTTTCCCCAGCTCTCTGAATCTAGGCACTAACCAAGCCCTGTAAAATTGAAGCATTATAAATGTGTGTGTCTGTGAGAGAGGGAGGGGGTATATTTGATTACTGCATTCAGTAGGTGCTTAATACATGTTTCTTAAATTGAATTCCTCATATTTTATTTCCTTATATCTTTTTGACCAATACCTGAAACTTGAATAGACCACTGGAAATCAGGTAATTACCATACTCTAAATTGCTATTTCTATGTCCTACTTAACATTTTACAAAGCACTTTCTCATACTTTGATCCTCACAATGACTAGGTGCCATTATCCCTATTTTACAGATGAGGAAACTGAGAAAGAGGAATAACTTTTAGAAATAAGGGTGACAGTCATGCCATATTTTACCCTAATGTATTGTGTTTGGATCTGGATGCCACAGTTTAGGAAGGATACTAACAAGTTTGAAAATGACCAGAGGTGGGCAACCAGAATGGTGAAGGACCTTGAGTCTTTGCCAAATGAACCCTGATTGAAGAAAGTGGAGATGTTTAGCTGGTGAAGAGAAATGAGGCTAACAGGGAAGTGTCTCTCCTTAAATAATTGATGGACTGTCCTATGGAAGAGTGATTAGATTGATTTTAGTGTCCCCAGCAAACAAGACTAGAAACAATGGTCAGAAATAAAAAAAAAAAAAAACTCTAACAAATTTAAGTTTGATATAGGAAAAACTTTCCAGCACAGCTATTTAAAAATAGAATGGTCTCCTTTGGAAAGTAATAGTTTGGACCTTGGTGACCATTTGTCAGGTGTTTTGTTATTAGGATATTTTTAGAAGACGCTAGGTGATACAGTGGATAGATTTGAAAACCTGGAGTTAAGAAGACCTGAGTTCAAATCTGGCCTCAGATACTCACCAGTTCTGTGACCTTGGACAAATTACTTAACCTCTGTCTGCCTCAGTTTCCTCATCTGCAAAATGGGGATGATTATTGCACCTATCTCCCAGAATTGTCATGTATCAAATGAGAAAAAATTTTGTAAATGGCTTTGTAAACCTTAAAGAGTTATTTAAATGTCAGAATTATTTGGAATAGAATAATAATTAGAAATTATTTCAAATAGAATAGTAATTATTGTTATTGGTGGAGGGCTTAGATAGCCATGGAAGTCCCTTCCAATTCAAAATTTGGAGATCCTATGCTTCCCGATAGTCTTGAGAAGCAGCAAAAGTGTCAGACTCAGGGGAAGAAGAGGACGGGGAAGGAGAAGGTGCATTGCTTTCTGAGTGTATGATTTTTTTTTTCTTAAGGAACTTGGACACCATTATCTCACTTCCAGGAGGTGAGAGCCTGAAGGGCTTTATCCTAGTAACTCTTTTGGTGGAGAAGGCAGCAGTGCCTGGGATTAAGGTACTTCCCCAACCAGAACCTTGCTCTATCTATAAGATGTAAGCCTGATAGCTTTGTTTAACCCTAATCCCCCACATCTACAATTTGCCTTTCCAATATTCTCTGCTAGCTTCCGATGGTTACTTATGGCCACTCAGAGAGCCAAGACCCAACTCCCTAGTAATTTTGCCTTCCATTGAACTAAAGCACTAAAACTCATGTGATGTCAGAGCTGGAAGGGACCTTAGAACACAAGAGTGTTATATAGAATATTATGGCTGGATGGGACTTTACAAGACAGAATGTTAGAAGAGAGAACACAGAATAGTAGAGCTTTTTGAAATGAAGTTAACCCTAATCTTATAAGGGGAAGAAACCTAGAGAGCTCACAGTCCTAGCAGCGTAAATCTAGAGCTAAAAGAGGACTCCACTTCCCTCATTTAACAAATGAGGAAACTGAGGCGGGGGTGTGTGAGATGCCTCAAAATAGGTCACTTAGTAAATGTCAGAGGTGGAGCAAATTAGTGGTATTTGGAACTAAGTAACCTAGTTGTGGGGGGGGTGGGGGGGGGAGAATGTGCTGACCCAGGCTTTGATACTTAATATCTGTGTGACTTTTAATGTATCACTTACAATCTCTAAGCCTCAGTTTCCTGATCTACAAAATGGTGGGGTTGGATCAGTTTACCTATAATGTCTCTTCTAACTTTAAATGTATCCCCATGAACCTATGATTCTTAGACGGTTATTCTTCATGTCCAGTTATAAACCCACTGACCCAACTCAAGTTTAATTCATTTAATTCCATTTTAATTCCCTCCTGCCAGGAGGGAAGCACATGAACACATATCTTAATGATACAAAGTGTAGCAAGACATAAGAAACTAGTTTCATAGTTGACTTTATTTTTAAGTGCAATGATTTACCCCTCATCAGCCCCGCTGCATAATTCTTTCAATTACTAACACACTTTGGGGGGTGCTGGAGCTACCTTGAGTTGATTATTATATTTTCAGTGTGAGCATTTACATGCCAGAAAATACTATGTTCTCTTCGAAAATGAAGGACAAACACAAACACAATAACAAAACAGGGTGTAATTTATTGTTTTCTTGATTTTCCAGATTTAAGAAAAACAATAGTGAAAATGTTAATAATGAAGGTTAAACTTAAAAATGTGTCATGGGTTTTCAGAGAGCTGATTATTAAACTTCTGCCAGCACACCCCTGTGGATTAGTTATTCTGTCGCTTCATCTAGATTTTAAGTTCTTTGAGGGCAAAAACTATGTCTTATATTTTCTTGCATTCTCCATATCCCCTAGGATAGTGCCCTCTACATAGAAGATACACACACACACACACACACACACACACACACACACACAACCTTTTGTTGATTGAGAAATAAAAATTTGCCTTAGTTTAATTTGGAATAGGGTTAGGGATTGATTTAAGATGATTTGAATGTAAGCTTTGTTTACTATTTTTGCGATTTGGTGTAATCATTCAATTTCTTGGTTACGTTCATCAGCAAATTTAAGGCACTGATTAAATGATCTCTAAGGGTTCTTCTAACTCTAAAATTGCTTCTCTCTCCATGGCTGAACCCTAGCCCCAACATGAATTTCATCCCATGATCTACATACAAATATTTCCCAGCTTCACTCAAATCCCTAAGCATGCTCTTTGCAGACACAGATCTACCCTGGCCACCTTCCTCACAAAACTCAAAAATGCTTTGATGTAACATAATAATCACTCTTGTTTGTATAGAGATTTAGGGTTAACAATGGCTCTGTGATGCAGGAAGAACTTTTCTTATTTTCACTTTACAAATGAGAAAACAGACCGAGATATAAAGGTTTATGCTGCCATCTGGCGGTCAATTTGGGACCAGATTCTAGGTCTTCTGACCACTCAAGGCTCTCCTTAAATTTATTTCCAGTTCAGATTTAATGAAGCGTTTCTTGAGTCCCTTGGCTGTTAGCATTCTCTCCCAATATTACTTACTTATTATTTTTTGTTGGTATATGCTTAATTATATTTCTGTGTGCAGTCTTCCCCATTAGAACATAAAATCCTCTAAGATAGGGATTGTTTCATGTAAGTCCTTGTATCTTCAGCCTCTATTTCAGAGCCTGGCCCATAGCAGGGGCTTACTAAGTGCTTGTCTATTGAATAACTTGACCATTCAGACTACTTGAGTTTTACTTGGCTAGAGACACAACTTTCTGTTACAACAGCCACCGCTGATGTACTGCCGTATAGTATTTGGTTAGCTGGACTGAGAGCTTCATGAGGACGGGGCTGGCATCTTATTTAATTTTTGTATCCTCCCAGAGCCTAAAACAGCGGTCTGAACCTAGAAGGCTAATGAAGATCCATAGATCTTTGTTAAAGTTGAATGACAGTGGGTTAGAACTAAGTTGGCAGATAGTAGGAAGCAACATAGCTGAGTTCCAACCACAGAACTCCTCTAAACAGATCTAGAAAATGCTCTAGACAGAAGCCTGATGGGGAAGTCTAGAAAAAGTCACAGCAAATCCTTTGTTTGGCCCAGATCAGCATAGGGAGATAGAAAAGAAAGTCTGAGAATACTGAGGACTGGATTGGGGCAAGAGCACAGTGCACGTGAGCACTCTGGTGCTCAGAGAAAGACTGTGTGCCCGGGCAAGTGGAGGTCCCAGACCTATACTGGAGCACTGCCAGAACTATACTGGGGTACTGTGTCATGGACAGGTAGCAAAAGGCATCTTTGTCACCCTCTCCTAAGTTCTGGGTCACAGATCTAGAGGGAACCAAGAAGGAGATTTTCACACAGGAATGACTTTCCCCAGTAGGGAAACCTTACACAGTATCTAGAAAAAGGAAGAGGTTCAGAAGCCAGAAGTAGAAATGGCTTGGTTCAATTGAAAGAAGCAGAGCAGGGTCTCAGTTCCAGCATCCAGCGTGACCTGTACTGTGTTTCCCCGATAATAAGACACTGTCTTATTAATTTTTTGGGACAGAAAAACACCAGAGGGCTTATTTTCAGGGGAGGGCTTATTTTAATGAACACTGACAGCAATTTTAATAAACAGGTAAATGTGAACAAAAAAATGTACCTTTATTCAATAAGCAAATCACTGGGGAAGAACAGGATGACGCGCTTACTGCTGCAGCTCTGATTGGATGCAGCTCAGAGGGCGGTGTGCGTTTTGGGGGGGGGGGCGGTGCATACAGAGGGTACCGTAATGTAGCGTGTAGCACAGGGGATCACCTTCACTACAGTAGCAATCTCAATAGGGCTTATTTTCGGGGGAGGGCTTATTTTAGAGGAATCTTACATAGTAAGGGGAGGGCTTATTTTCGGGATAGGTCTTATTATTGGGGAAACAGGGTAGCAATCTAAAACCAAAAAGGGGAGGGTCTCTAGTTTTGTCACTCTGAACCAGCAAAACTTGAAAGGACCTGAGTCTAGCAGCAGTCTACTTTTTTTTTTTTTTTAAGCAATTGGGGTTAAGTAACTTGCTCAAGGTTACACAGCCAGTTATTTCTGGGTGTGGTGCTAAGTGTCTGAGCCCAGGACTTGATCTTCAGGTCATCCCAACACTGGAGCCGGTGCTCTTACTTGCTGTGCTACCTGGCCACCCCACAGCAGTCTACTCTTGCCCAGAACCACCCCCAGATCAGGAACTTGCAGAGCCTAGACCAGAGGGGCAGTGATCAGACATTTTCCCCTAGATCAGATTACTTTGAGAGCATTGAAAGCTTTTAGGTCCCCATCCTATAAGTGGGAACCAAGAATAACCCAACCCTCAATATCCCAAGAAAACAATAAGTTATTGTGGCAACAGGGATGCTCAAGATACACATATAGAAGAAAATAACTCCCAAACATCTATAAACAAAGCTTCAAGCTTATTCACAAACTCAACTAGTTAGTTAAAAAGGGTTTTTTTTTTGTTAATAAATGAAGTGAAAGCACTTGAAAAAAAATTGAAAAATAAATGAAGAATATGGAAGAAAAGTTAGAAAGGGAAGCAGCAATTTGGCATAATAAGTACAAAATCTTGCTTAAACAACAAATTCCTTGAAAAATAGAATGTGACAAATAGAAGTCAATAACTCTATGAGACAACAAGAAATATTAAAACAAAGTCAAAAGGCCAGAAAAATATAAAAAATAAGGCATCTCATTGCAAAAACAAATGACCTGGAAAACAAATTGAGGGGAAAAAACTTAATCATTGGACTATTTGAATGCCATGACCAAAAAAAGCTTAAACCTTAATATTTCAAGAATCCTTAAAAGAAAACTGCCAAAGGGCAGCCAGGTGGCTCAGTGAGTAAAAGCACCGGCTCTAGTGTTGGGATGACCTGGATCAAATTCCGGGCTCAGATACTCAGCACCACACCCAGAAATAACTGGCCGTGTAACCTTGAGCAAGTTACTTAACCCCGATTGCTTTATAAAAAAAAAAAAAAGAAAGAAAACTGCCAACATCTCTTTGAACTAGAGGTTAAAGTGGAAATAGAAAGGATCCACCAGCCACCTTTTGAAAGAAACTCCAAAATGAAAATTCAAGAAACATCACAGTCAAAATCCAGAGCTTCCAAATAGAAAGAAAATATAAAGAATAAAAATATAAAGAAAAAATTCTATTTGCATAGAGAGATAGAAAGGAAATAGAAAATAGAAATAGAAAATGCAAATAGAAAGAAAAAATTCAAGTACTGAAGAACCACAGTAGAATCACACATGATTTAGCAACTACTACTCTGAAGGAGCAGAAAAGTTGGAACACGATATTTCAGAAGGCAAAGGATATGAGCTTACAGCTAAGAAAATCTTACCCAGCAAAACTGTATAATGCTACAAGGAAAAATGGATCTTTAATGAAACACAGAACTTTCAAGGATTCCTGATGAGAAAACCAAACTTCATAGAAATTTTCAAGCTCAAACATAGGAGTGAAGAAAAACACAAAAAAGGTAAACATGAATGAACTATGACAACTGACTAAATGAGAATGTCTCTTACATTCAAATATGGGAAGATGATACATGTATCCCCTCTGAGTTCCATCATCATCAGGGGTCATAGAGAGAGTTCAATTTGACAAGGCCGGAGAGTGGTTCTGTTTTGTCTTAATGATTAAGAGAAGAATGGAAAGAAAGAAGAAGAGGAATACACTGGGTGGGGCAAAGGAGAAGAAGACAAAGGAAGGTTAGGGAAAATGACCTCATATAATTAGGGTGCACGAGTAGACACCTATTTAAACAAAGAGTGGGGGGGGGAGGAGCTGATACTTCAACCTCATTCTCAACTAAAGTAAGAATACACATACACAGAGTTGAGAACAGAGATATTTTTCATTCAATACAGAAATAGGGAGGAAAAGGGACAAGAGAGGAGGGGGAATTAGAGGGAAGGTAGATTAAGAGACATATAAACCCTAAGCAAAAAATAAACCTGCAAGAACATACAAAAAATTTATAGCTCTTTTGAGGTGACAAAGAATGAGATTCTGAAGAAGTACCCATCAATTAAGGAATGGAAGAACAAGTTATGGTACATAAATGTGATGGAACATTATTGTGGCATAAGAAATGATGAAGGAATAGCTTCAGAAAAAAACTTAGAAGATTTATATTAACTGATGCAAAGTGAATTGAACAAAACCAGGACAGCAATTTATACAGTGACAACAATTTCTTAAAGGGAAAATTACTTTGAATTAGAAAGTCTTATCAATATAATGACCAACCAGGATTCCAGAGGAAAAATTGAAAAGAAATGAAAAATATGGAAGAAAAGTTAGAAAGGGAATCAGCAACTTGGCATAATAAGTACAAAATCTTGCTTAAACAACAAATTCCTTGAAAATTAGAATGTGACAAATAGAAGTCAATAACTCTATGAGACAACAAGAAATATTAAAGGCCAGAAAAATATAAAAAATAAGGCATCTCATTGCAAAAACAAATGACCTGGAAAACAAATTGAGGGGAAAAAACTTAATCATTGGACTATTTGAATGCCATGACCAAAAAAAGCTTAAACCTTAATATTTCAAGAAACATTAAAAGAAAACTGCCAACTGATAGAGGCAGAATCAGAGTGCTGGATGAGATAAATATGTATATAAAAAGAGACATATACACACATATAATATATAAAGAGATTACATGTACATACAAATACACATATATGTATGTACACATAACATATGACTTAGGATATGGCCAATGTGGAAATTCATTTTGATAGATTTGTTTGTAACAAAGTTTGTTTTTCTTTAATTCTCAAGGTAAGGGTGTGGGGTTTCAGGTAAGAGGGTAAAAAGGCAGATTTCTGATTCAAATATATATATATATATATATATGATTTTTAAAAAGTTGAAGGAAAGAGACAGGTTGTTCCCCTGATTCAATTCAACAACTATATATTGAATACCTACTTTGCACCATGACAAACTCTGTCCTGGGTATAAAGTTTAAGACAAGGTCCCTGGTCTCAGGAAGCTTACCAGAAAGACAAGAACATGTAAAGGATGTTGAAGTGGGCATCATAAAACTGAGGTCTGACTTTCTCATTCATTAACAATTCGTCATTGGACAAACTGAGGAAACACTACTCTCAGATGACCACCTGCTCTGTACTTTCTAGTCTTAGAGATTTCCTTGAGGCATTTAGAAATTAAGTGACTGGACCGGGGTCACACAGCCAATACTATTGTATATGAAGAAAGTAGGACTTGAACCTAGGTCATCCTTTTTCTGAGGTCACCTCTCTATCATAACATGCTACTTTTCTGGATATGAGATTAGCCTTCAAATAATTGAAATACCATTATATAGAGAAGTGATTAGATTTATACTGTGTGGCACCAGGGGACTGAGAGAGAAGCAAAGAAAGTTTTAGAAAGACAAATTTTCTCTTCATTCAAGGAAAAGATGCCCTAAGTAGAATAGGTTTAGGAGATTCCTTTTCCCTGGAGGCCCTTAAGCCAAGGCTGGATGGTCACATATTGGTGACATTATAAAGGGAGAAATATTTAGGTATGGATTAAACTAGATGAACTCTGAGGCCCCGTTCAGATCAGATTCCCTGATTCTAGATAGCATTTGAAAGGACTTTGTGTGAGAGACACCCCTTCTCCCTTCCACAGCACCCTGAAATAGTTAAAGAATAAAGCAAAGCACATAGTAGGTAAGGATAGCTGTCAGTGGCATATTAGAAAACCTCTGGATTTGAAAGTAAAATAATTTGCATCTGAAATATGTATTCCCTGTACAACCCTGAATAAATCATGACCCCTCTCTGAGCCTAAGTTTTCTCATCAGTAAAATAAAAGAGGTTAGATTAAATAGATATTCCTGGAGGCCCCTTCTAGCAATGATGTTAGAAAATTACTGAGTGTCAGAATGAATAGTATTTAAATATCTTATGGCTTTCATATATATAAATATAATATATGTCACTCATTTATTTCTTCTCATATCAGATTTATATAAATCCAAAGTTCTGCTTATAATTCCATTCTAATTAGTTTTTTTTACCGACTGAAGTCTCCCTAGTAAGAGGTTAGCATTGAAAACAGAATTTGAAGTCACTCTATACTGAACTTTTTCCCCCTTTTATAAGAATTTGTATCTATAAGTATGTCCACTTTTCCTGATCTCTCCTTGTTCCTTGCTAGGGCAGTTACAGACCTTAGGGCACCTTAGGACTCTATCATGTGCCCAGCAAATTCTAATATATGCACATATATGTATGCATACATATATAAACAGTACATGTGTGTATACATAGACATGCATATATGTACACGCAAATATATGTATGCACATACATAGACACACATATAAACATACCACGTATATTATATAAATGTATATGCACTACATGTAGCATGTGTATGTATACATATACCTACATGTGTACTGTGTGCATATATCTATATATACACTGTGTGTAGAGATCTATATGTTTATTATAGTAACTTTATATATTTTTCAATGTATACATATATAATTCTTCTTTCCTTCCTTTTTTCTTTTTCTTCTTTTCTCCCTCCCTCTCCTTCTTTCTCTCTCTCTCTCTCTCTCTCTCTCTTTCTTTCTTTCTCTCTCCTCCATCTTTCTCTTTTTCTTTCTTTATTTTTCTCTTTCCTTCCTTCCTTCCTTCCTTCCTTCCTTCCTTCCTTCCTTCCTTCCTTCCTTCCTTCCTTCCTTCCTTCTTTCCTTCCTTCCTTCCCTCCTTCCTTCCTTCCTTCCCTCCTTCCTTCCTTCCTTCCTTCCTTCCTTCCTTCCTTCCTTCCTTCCTTCCTTCCTTCCTTCCTTCCTTCTCATCATGGCTTAGCTCCCAGGCTCTGGGCTTATAAAGACTTGTGTTGAACCTTTGAGCAACCCTTCCTCTCCTTCATTCTCTGGTTGGCTCATTTTATTGCTCCCTTGGACAGTCAGGTGATCCCATGGATGAATGCTGAATCTGGAGTCAGAAAGAGCCGAGTTCAAATTTGACCTTAGTCACTAGCTGTGTGATTCTGGGCAAGTCATTTAAGTCTGTTTGCCTCAGTTGCCTCATCTGAAGAAGGAGGTGGAGAAGGAAATGACAAATTACTCTAGCCTCTTTGCCAAGAAAACCACAAAAGACATCATGAAGAGTCAGACATGATTGCAAATTGGCCAGATCATTTATATTTGGTCAAAGGGCCACACTTGAGGACCACCTAGAGGGCCATGTGTGGTCTCAAGGCCTCAGGTTCCCCAACCCTGATCCTAGAGTTTCCTTCGAGGTTCTCGGAATCAAGTTAAAATAATTCGTATCTAGGCCTACATAAAAGAATCTCCAGTTCTCCAGTAAGTACTCAAGGTAACAAAGGACTTTTCTATCACCCCCCCCCATGGAACCTGCAGAAAACATATAAATAATTCACAATCACCTATAAACATTTGATTTAATTTTCCTCTTCTTGTAAGTCCCATATCCTCCCTAAGGTGCTCCCTCAGAATTAAAATACTATCTTGGGGTTTAGACTGCCTAAATAAACTGGAGTATGAAGAAGAGATTCTAACCATCTCTCTCCCCCACCCCTACCCTTGCCAACATTTTATTGAATTCCACTGTTAATCCAAGGATTTATAGAGACTTCCAGCCTTATGCTACTACTCTATGGTCTTGGATCTTCCCCAGAAGGGAAATGAATTTTGGATGGATAGAGAGGTGATCTCTTTTCCATTGGTACCTTCACTGTCCTAATAAAGCATGGAAATAATAAAGAAGAAGGCTAAAAGTGGGATCAAAGTTTTAGAGCGGGAAGAGGCTATTTGGTTCAACCCCCTTATTTTACAGCTGAGGAAGCAGAAGCATAGGGAGATTAAGAACTTCAACAATGTCATACAGGTAGCAGTTATCAGAGGTAGGATTTGAACTCAGGTCTTCTCACTCCAGAGCTAGTATTCTTCATGCTCTCCTGCCTTACTTAGCTCTCTTGTGCCCCTACTTTGTGCATCAATTCCTTGATGTTCTTCTTGGAATGAAGCCGCAGGTATGATTCTCTTACTCCCAAGAAGCTGGGGCTGCTCAAGAATTACAAAATCTATAAAAATAGCTTTGGTGGGAGAGTGCACTAACCTCTGGGTTAATGAAGATAGGGTCCCTCTTGTAAGAGATAACTCTACAGCTGATTTACTAATGGCAGAGGCATATTGCTAGTGTTGTCATTCATGTATCTTTAGAGAAGGGCCCTGATGCACCAGAAGGTGGTGCTATAGAGCACAGAATGCTTAACTTGAAGCTCATAATGGCAGGTTTACACTTTTATACTAGACAGGGTTTCTGGTAGAGCACATAGCTGCTGATATTGAGAGAAAAGAGCCATAGAAAGGGGAACCTAATATCCAAGAGGTTGACAGTTTCTGAACTCCAGTCTTTTGACTGAAGGAGAAAAGGTTTCCTGGAGGGTGTCAATTGTCTGTAAAGTTTGGACCCAGCCTTCTAAAAAGTGAAGGGATAATGACCCATCAGTACCAGATTCTCGGAGAGAAGATGCTCATATACATCCTCCCTTACCCACAATGGCTTCCGTAATTATGCAGCTAGAAAGTGCTAGATCTGAGAGTGGAGTTTAGGCCTTTTGATTCAAATTCATGCTGCCAGGCTGCCTCTCAGAAACATCTCCAACAGAGATGGGCTTATAGGGGTGATGCCTTCATGTAGGTGCAGGATGGATTTCAGCATCACACCAGGAGACAAGGAAGAGAATCAGATGCAGGGGAGGCTACTGGGGGCCCCAGCAACTTTACCCCAAACCCTCAAGATGTGTGTACTTTACCCCCATCTGTCCCTCAGGCACTGGCTCAGGCCATAAATGCAGTCCTCCAGTCCAGTGATGATGATCTACTCCAGGCCTTGAAGCAGCTGAAGGCATCTGTTGCTGAGATGACCAAAGCCTTGAGACAGATGCATGGTACGTACATGCTCAGTTTGGAGATCATTCAAGATCCCGGATTTTGTCCAGTAAAAAAAATTACTTGAAAAATATTAATGAGAGTAGAGTCAGGCCTCAACAAAATAGTGATGTAAGTAAAATGTAGCCTTAGCTTATGAGTCTTTCTCTCCCCCTGGTCCTCATATTGAATGTGTGTCTTCTGGGTCCTGTTTCTAAAAACTTTACTCATATCATACAAATAATCAATATTTCTATAGCATTTCAAGTATAGAAACATTTTCCTTATTAAAAAAATCCTATGACAATAGGTCATGCAAGCTTTATTATCCCTGTTTTAAAGATAAGGAAACTGAATCTCAGAGAAGTTAAATGACTTGCCTAAGGTTACATAACTAGTTAAATGTCACTAACAGGATTTGAACCCAGGTCTCCTGACTTCAGGATCAATTATTTTTACACTATACTACCCAACATCCATTGGTTGTTATAATCACAATCTTCCCCAAAGGAGTAAGATGAGAAAGGAGAGGGAGGTATCATTATTCCCATGGGGTATTTATATTTTAATAGGAGAAATTTAAATCTTCAAGATATTCTGTTTTGGAGAATAGAATAATTAATTGTATGATTCTAGGCATCCTGACAGTCACTGAGCCTGAATGTGATATTTCTGAGGAGCTTCTTGTTACCTCTCAAGTCACATTGGGGAACTGCCTATTCTGATACGGTTGGTTTTGGAAGGGTAGAGAACCTTGGAAATATACCTGGTATTTACTATAATAAAGACTTGTGTGTTGAAGGTGGGAGTGGAGAAAGGATTAGATGTTAGAAAAGACACAAGATTTTTTTTTTCCTTCAAAAGAAGTTTTCCAAGGCAGTGCTTCTCCCAAGGGCTAAGAGCTTCTGGAAAAATAAATTGTATGAAGGAAGGAAGATGGATGGGGAATTTTCCAAAGTCATTTCTCTTTTCAGTTTGCTTTTACATCCCAATTCTAAGAAATGAATGTTTTATCTTGAATAATTAACCAATGAAAAACAGAGAGAATCTCTGTGTTATCTAATCTGTTTTGCAATCCTTATTTCTGCTCCCCATAAGTCTTTTTTGTCATCAGTAATAATTCACTTTTGGTTTTTATATGTATCTCTCTAAAGCCTAGCACAATGCCCAGTATACTATAGGTGCTTAATAAATGCTTGCCAGTTGATTGATTCACATTTCTATAACACTTTAAAGTTGATGAAGTTTCTATAACCCTCTGGGGCAGGAAGTGTAAATTTTCATATCTGCATTTTATATAAGAGGATTGTGAGGTTCAGAAAGAAGTTAAATGTCTTGCCCAAGACAATATGGAAGAAAACAGACATCCTGACTCAAAATCTAGGGCTCCTTCCACTGATGATACTATAGTTAGGTGGAGATGTGGCTAATAAATATTGTTGCCCAAAGAATGCTCATGCCTTGGGTTATTGGTTTTGTTCAGAGTTCCCTCCCTTCAGCATTACAAATTCCAAAACGACATAGGTTCTTTTTATTTCTGCAGCAACAATTAGTTCTTCCTTGTTGGTCAGAAGTAAGTCAAGTAGCATTATTTTCTCTACTACTTGAACTATGAAGTTGTCAAGAATTTTTCAGAGATTCTGCATTTAGTATTAAAGTATCTGCTTTTAGAAGAATGATACTCCTACCTCCTACCAGTTACTTATACAGAGTACATACCTAAAAATGTCTGCTGAACTGAATTAAATTTGCTGCTTAATTTGTTGTTGTCATTAATGTTGTCTTATTCAAAATAAATTTAGACATTAAAAAATGCCTAAATATGCCCCATTTAGAACAAGTGCGTTTTACCTCTTTGTCAGCTTTATGGTCTGTATTAGGGAAGCATCATCCATAACCTCCATCTGACTGAGTTATCTGCAACAGAACTCTTATAGTTTTGTCACTTTTGCTTTTTGTCTCCTTTTATCCTCACCATTCAATTGTGCTAGCCTCAGGGGTGTGGATTCCCAGGTGGGCATATATCTTACTCTTATTTAGGCTTACTTTCTTTCTCTTTCTATTAACTCTGTTTCTTTCAAACATGATATACTCCTCTCCATTGCCTTATTTCAGTCATGCACCCCAACATACCAAATCAGTTATGTCTGTGAGATGGCATTTGCCACCTATTAATATTTCAAGGTAATATTATTTGTTATCTATATTCTATGCTTCAAACTGTTCCTAGACTCCTAAGTTATTTATACCTGCAAATTATTGGGCACTTCTTTCATTGTGATACAGCTTGCTAGCTACTACACATATTGGCTTCTGTATCATCAGGTTTCAATGTTTTCTGGGTTTTCTTTTCTCCTTATTTAAAATTTGAATGTAAATCCTTCCTGATGAGTTTGCTAAATTTCCTGCTAAACATTTTCTTTCTATATTTACTCCACTATTTATCTGGTATCATAAGCAATGTTCCAGAAAAGCAAATTTGAAATGCAGTACTAAAAAAAGTTCACATTACATAACTATAACTTGTAGACTGCTTTGTCACAGAAAGTGTAAGAGGTAAATATATATGTCATTCCCATTTCACACATGAAAAAACTGAGACTGACAGCTTCAGATAACTTGTTCATGGTGCACTATTAATATAATGAATGGTGGAGCCAAGATCTGAGCCCAGGTCTTCTGACTCCAAGTTTAGAATGCTTTCAAATTTACCTTTTTTAAAATGAGGCAATCAGGGTTAAGTGACTTGCCAAGGGTCACACAGCTAGTAGGTATCTGAGGTCAGATTTAAACTCAGATCCTCTTGACTCTAGGGTCAGTGCTCTATCCACTACACCACCTAGATGCCCCATTGCCATCCTTTCTTTATCTGCATAGACATATGGTCACTTGAGAGGGTACCATCTTTTCTACTTGTTGGAGACACATGTGGATCTCAAAGTCATGTTCTTAGACGACAGCCCAAGTAATCTAGTCTGGACCAGTTCTTATCAGTATCCAGTACCTTGGTCAGTTCAGATAAGTTTTCTTCCACCCTTTTACCCCCTTTCTTCCTGCTTCCCACAGAGAATGACAGACTTGTGGACCTCTGCTGCCTGATGAAGTCCCAGTTCTCCTGAGAAATTATTCCTCTCTATGACTCCAATTCAGAAACAAAATCATATGATTGATTTGATGAGGGGATCACAGACACTGTAGGGTCAGAGTATGAGGGTATAAAATTCTATACAAGATGTCTTGGCTGCAGAGTAACAGCGCCACTAACTCTGAATCAATTAGGTCATAGATGCAGACATGGGGAGGGGGTCTCCATGTGTGGCAATGGACACAAACCCTAGTTCAGTAGAATGTATGACTACTCTCAATGCACTATGCTTCCATGCATAGATTCTCAGATGTCCATCGATAAACATATTTAATACCTCCTATGTGCCAGGATGTGGGCTATAATCATAGGCCTAGAATTGGAAGGAGGCTTAGGTATCAAGTGATCAGTCACAAAGCATTTATTTATTTAGCTTTTTGGAGAGGGGAAGGTAGGGCAGTTGGGATTAAGTGACTTTCCCAAGGTCACGTGGCTAGTTTTGTGTTACGCTTCTGAGGCCGGATTTGAACTCAGGTTGTCCTGACTTCAGAGCTGGTGCTCTATTCACTGTGCCACCTAGCCACCCCTAAGAAAGCATTTATTAAACACCTATTATGTACTAGGCACCATAGTAGATGCTGCCAATAAAAGACAAAAAATGAATTAGTCCTTGTCCTCAAGGAATTTACATTCAGGTGGGAGAAGGAAGGGAGAGAAACATGCATGTAAATATGTGTATATATATATATATATATATATAAAGCATATTTAAAATAAATAAATTCAGCATAACATGGGGGCATCAGTAGCTGAAGAGATCAGGAAAGACTTTCTGTGATGGGTGTTCTTGCTAGAGCAAAGATTTGAAGGAAACAAGGAATTTAAGAGGTGGAGTGAAATTGCGAGTGCATTCCAAGCAAAAACATGAATGGGAGATGGAGTGTCATGCATCATAAAAGCAATAAGCCCATTTTGGTGAATGTGTAGGATGTGGTATTTCCAACAATAAGATTGAAAAAGGGAAGTTGAGGCCAGGTTGTAAAGGACTTTAAAAGCTAAACAAACCAAATTACTCATATTTTCTCATAGAGGCAACAGGGAACCACTGTAATTTGTTGAATAGAGAAATGACTAGAGATCTAGTCCAATGCCATGATTTTATGGTTTAGGAAACTGAGGCTGGGTTGCAATCTTCATCAATGGAAGGAATTTCTGAATGAATGAGATCACAAATCCATTTGAGTATTGAGTATCCTTATTTATCAAATACAGAAACTGAGGTTCAGGGAACTTAAGAGAGCACACAGCTAGTGTCCAAGGTAGAAATGGAACCCTGGTCTTCCAGACTCTAAATCCAGTATGCTATCCAACTCAGTATGGTGCCTCTCAGAAGAAACTTTGAATATTTCTCTAAAATTTAAAGATATGGGTGAAAATTAAGAGATTTAGGATACCATTGATATTTTAATTTCCTTCTAGCTAAATTTTGTGATTTGAAGACAGAAGGACATGGGAAATGATATCAGGGGCTCAAATTCTTCATAGCCAACAAAAGAAAAAACCCTGGTAGCACAAATGCTTGGCATTAGATCATGCCCAACATGTAGTACTTACTGTCAAAGAAACCCTAGTGTAATGGAAAGAGGATTGAATTTACAGTCTGAAGTTTGAGTTAAGATCCAAGCTCTACTACTTTCTACCTGTGCCCAGTTTCCTAAATTGCAAAATCAGGCAGTTAGACCAGAGCTCTAGTCACCCCCCCTACTGGAGAGGTTGTGACTTTCCCCATGGTCACACAGCTAATAAATGGCAGAGGGCAGAATCAAACGCAGATCTTCTAATTTCAAGTTCATGGCTTTGTCCACCATGGCTTACAAATATTAAAGTATTTATGTAACTCTTTATGTTCACAAAGCACTTTTACAAGTATTATCTCACCTAATCCTCATAATAATCTTGGGAAGTGTTATTATCCTCATTTTATGTTTGAGGAGACAGTATAAGAAAGATATCTGCCCTGGGTTATAAAGCTAATAAGTATCTGAGACTGGATTTGAACTCAGGTCTTTCTGACTCCAGGTCAAACACTATTCACTGTGCCACAAATAGGGTGACATAGTGGATCATCACTAAATATCACTTCGGCTCAAAACTATTACACACTACAGCCATACATTCAAGGATGGTTTATTTTTTTTACATAGCATGTAATCTTAACAATGCTTCAGAGGTTCTACCTAATTTGTCTGTTTGATTTATTCTGTGGGGCTACATTTTTAATGAAGAATGCCATTGATGTATCAAAGAAACAAATATTGTGTTCCTCTCTGACTTTCGAGAAGAAACTTATTCACTCAGTGGATAGAATACTGGACCTGAAGTCAGGAAAAGTTCAAATCCCACTTCAGACACTAGCTGTGTGACCCTGGGCAAGTAACAACCCAATTTGCTTCAGTTTCCTTATCTGTAAAATGATCTGGAGAAGGAAATGACAAACTACTCTAGTAGCTCTGCCAAGAAAACCCCAAAAGGGGTCACAAAGAATTGAACATACCTGAAAAATGACTGAACAATGACAACGAAATACCTATCCTCTTTGCCCAAGCTTTCCCATGCTCTAGATTTCTTTCAGATTAATTCTATTTTCTTCTCCAAATTGAACCAGTCACCATTTTCCCTATTAATGGTCACTTTGCACAAAGCCAGCTGTAATCCTTTCCTTTGTTTTCATTGGTCTAGTGGGTGATCGGACTTTTTGGCTCACTGGAGGTCTCTTGAAGAGGCAGCTATGGTATTCTATGGAAAGTGCTCTGGTATTCCAAGGGCAATTGAATCCAAGAATTGTATTCAAGTCTGGCTCTGCCCCATACTACACTTTTGGCCAGTCACCTAAGGTCTCTGAGCAAAGAGTAAAGTGTTAAACCTGGAGATAAGAGAGGTCTGGGTTTGAATTCCTTTTAAAACTAGCTGTGTGACCTTTGGCAAATCTCTTAACAACTCTGAGCCTCATTCTCCTTGTAGGTAATAAAGGGATGATAATAAATGCAGTTAGCAGGGCTGCTGAGAGGAACACATGAAAGAATGTATGAAAAGCAATTTGCAAACTTTAAAATGCTGTGCAAATGTCAGTTATTATTATTATTCACCTATAAAATGGTGATAATATTATTTGCAAAGGGCAAACATGAAGAACGGGCTTCTCTTAGGAAGAACAGCCTTTATGAACTATAAAGTGCTATATAAATGCAGACCATTATTACTTCCTTTAAAACATCTCTGCAAGGCAGAAACCCCGACTCTTGGCATTACGTGATTCCCATAAGCTTCGTTTACTGTATCAAGTTAAGCGTCTGCAGATCTGTTTAATGTCACAGAAAATTCGATAATTATTCTTTGCTCCAAACAAGTCACTCATTTTTACACTGACATAAAAAACCCACATCACCTTCTATTGACTCCAGCTGTTAAAACATAGGAGGGAAAATCAGGATACTTTGTTGCTCTATAGTCACGTCCCACGGAAGGGACAAATTACATGGCATAGGTGACAAGTGCTATAGGAGACTGGAGAAGAGAGAGAGATGAAAAATGAAGACAGGGGTGGCCTCTTGAAAGAGAGAGAACATTGGCTGGACTTTAAGGTTGAATCAGATTTGAATAAGCAGAGGAGGAAGAAAAGAACTTTCTAGGTGAGACAAGCAATATGAGAAAAGCCACAGAGGTGGAGTTGGCCATGATGTGTGTGTGTGTGTGTGTGTGTGTGTGTGTGTGTTTGAGAGACAGAAAGACAGACAGACAGATAGACAAGCCTCTCGAGAGAAGGTTCATGGTAGGAGCAGTGGCCAATAAGGGTGGCTATGAAATATGAGATTATAAAAGAGATTTATAAATATGAGCTAAATATGAAATATGGGATTATAAAAGATTATAAAAGACCTGGAAATCAGGCAAAAGAGTTTGGATTTGATATAATATGAAGAAGGCAGAGAAAAGAATGCAGAGAGAGAGAAGTGGGCCTCAGTTTTCTCATCTGAAGAATGAGGAGGTTGAACTGCATGGCCTCTGAGCTCCCTTCCAGCAGGATGCCTGTGATTCTGTGACTCAGTGAGATTCTGACCCAAGCAGTGATGTTATGAGACTGCTGTTTAGGAACATTAGGCTATCCGTATAACATAGGATATTTAGGATCAAGCAGAGATTAGAATCAGAGAGGGCAGCCGTGGCCATAATCCTGGCCATTTAGATAGGCAGCTAGGTGGCACAGTGAACAGAGTACTAGGTTTGGAGTCAGGAAGAGAAGAGGTCAAATCTAACCTCACAGGCTTCCTACCTGGGTATGCCTGGGCAAGGCACTTAACCTCTTTCACCCTCATTTTCGTCAAATGTAGAATGTGCATAATTATAGCACCTACCTTCCAGAACTGTTGTGAAGATGTAATGAGATAGTATTTACAAAGTGCTAAGCACAGTATCTGGCACTCTATAAATACTAGCTATTGTATTGTTATTACAGAGATGAAAGAGACCTTAGGAATAAGCCAACTCCACCCCACCCCACCCCACCCCCACCTCATTTTATAGATGAGGCCCAGAGAGCTAGCGTCTTGTCCAAAGCCATAATGATAGTAATGGGCAGAGCCAGCCACTGCACCCAGGTCCTCCCCCAAATCTAGGACTCTGATATATTATATTGGCTATGGGTGCCTAAATCATGGTGATACTGGAAACTTCAAAGGGATGAGTAAGAGAGCCAGTCTGAATGAGAACTGGTGATTCCTAGATGTAAGTGAGAAAGCAGGGAGAATTCCAAGGTTTCCAGACAAGGTAACTCGGAGGATGGCAGTGCTAATGACCCGTCCTGGGAAGCTAGAAGAGGCTGCTGGCTTGAAGTGCTACGAACAATGATTGGCAGTTTTAATCCTGTCCACTTGTAAGAGGTGGGAGATCATGTGATCATAGCATACTGGGCTTGGGGCCCAGGTGGCAGGAAGATTTGGGTGCCATAAGCCTGGGAGACAAGCATCTCCCTCCAAAACTTTGTCCATTCATGGTAATAATAAAGACTGTAGAGCTTTCCAGATCATGAATACCATGAACCATAAAATTATGGCCTGAAACACTGAAGTTTGGGGTGGGCTTGTGGGTGTAGAGTTTGGCCCAAAGCAGGTATTGTCTGAGTTTTGCTTTGATTAAAGGAAACTCCCCCACTACAAAGCAAATATTTAAATAATAATAATAATCTTTATAAAGAAAATTCCTTCAGGCTTTCCAGACATCAAATAATTCTTGCAACATAACATTTTGATGGGCTGAGTGTAAATTAATAAAAAACAGATGGATTAAATTTCTTTAGAAATCTACGCTGGTTTAAAATTTGATGGAAAATCTTCTTGGCCTTGTCTTCTGAGCTTTCTTGAACCCCAAAACATTGTTTGAAGACATTGAGTCAGATTCTAGCTGTTCTTGGGCTCTCTTGTCCCGGTAGATTCCTTAATTTCTGGGGCCACTTCCCCATTCTAGTATGCAGAGATGGAGAAGGCTAAATTAATTCTGCTCTTGGACACTATCCTCTGTACCCATTAATCTACCTGGTTTGTAGCAAAGCTCCTTCCTCCCCCTTCAGCTCTTAAGCTGTCTCTTGGTAATTCCACGATCAAGCATCAGTTTAAAACATATTTTTTTTCTTCACCAACAAGGTTGGTTCTCCAAAGAGGCAGCAAAAATAGCCTCTACAAGTTTCTGATTTGAGGCATGCAAAACGGTCTTTTCTTCTGTCCTCCAATATTCCTAAAATATCTTCCCCATCAAGTTGACTAAAATTTTCCCTGTTGTCCATCTTTTTGTTTAAGGCAATGAGGGATATGCAGATTTCAAATCAATTTAGGAAAAACTCATAAAAAATGAGTACAGTTCAAAGTATTCTCTTTTTATTGCCTTAATGGGTAGTAAGTTTCCCTTCACTGGAAGTTTTCTTGTTGTAGAAGGAAACTCTGTTCAGTTACTCGTTGGACTAGATGGTTTATGAGCTCTCTTTTAATTCTGACATTTTGTGATTTTTGTTAAAGTGTGACTATATTCTCTTCAGGGGATAACTGATTAAGCCATTATTGGCCATTAATAATGCACCTTGAATTAGTCTAATAATGATAACAGCTAGAATAATAGTTAGCATTTATATGACACTTGGAAGTTTTCATAATGTTTTGCATGTTGATCCTCATAACAACTCTGGGAAGTAGGAGCTATCATTATTCTCATTTTATAGGTTGTCCTCATTTACAGATGAAACGGAATCTAGCAGTTTAAGCTCTCAAGTTTAAGTTGCCCAAGTCTAAGGGAATGGGGCACCAGGTTGGTAAAGTTCAGTGGTGCAAGCCAGCAGCAAAAGATCTGAAACTGACTCTTGCCAAGGTCAGGGTGGGATATAATTCTGGGGCCCTGGGCCTGCAGTCCTGAGACCTGGATTCAAATCTCAATTCTAATACTCATTAGCTAGGTTATTTTGGACAATTTATTTTGCCTCTGAGCCTCAGTTTTTTTTTCCAGCTCTAGAATGATGCTTGCACTTCCCACCTCATAGGATTATTGTGAGGAAAGCTTTCCATAAACTTGAAAGTATTATTTAAAAAATGGTTATTATAATTATTGTTGGGCAGCCCTGGGCACAGAGCCAGGGCACAGAACTGGGCATTAGGCACCTGAATTGTGGGACTGCCTGAAAGGATACAAAGGATAAAGGAATAAGGAAGGTGATGGAGTGGACCTAAAAAGAACATTTCCAATTTTGACTAGGCCCTGTCCTCTTCATCCATACTTGGTCTACTGAATTGAATTAATTCATTGGAGTTTAGGACAACTAACAGCAAGCCCGTTCACACTGTAGATAATCATTTTATGGAGCCCCCAGGAGTTGGTACTTCTTTTGGTAAGAAAATATTCAGTAATAGTTTAAGGGTTCTTAACCTGGAATCCATCAACCTCCAAGGGGTCTGTGGAGAGATTTTAAGATTCCTATGAACTTGGATGGGGAAAAAAATGTGTGTATGTATGTATAGATTTCAAGGTTCCTATGAACTTGGATGGGGAAAAATATGTGCATGCGTGTATTTTTTTTTCACTAGCCTTTGATTTCTTACATAATTCGATGTATTTTCTTTTACACAATTAGAAACCTTATTTTGCAAAGGGGCTTCACCAAACTAAGGGGTTCATGACCCAATAAAATTTAAGAACCCTTGAGTTATATGGATCATGAACGATGGTGGGCATTCCTGTGTTGTTTTGTGAGCTGAGAAGTCTTAACTCTGATGCCTTCTGTTACTTAGACAAAACACCACTAGCATTTGTAGACCTGTCACATGAAAAATGGATTGACTTGAACTTAGCCCCTGAGGTCAGAACTAGGAGCAATGGGTAAAGAGTTACAAAGAGATGTTAGGTCAAAGAAAAAACAAAACTTCTAAGATTGTATTGTCACAGGTGACATGTACTGCCTTGGGAGATAGTGAGTTTCCTAATTTACATCTTCAGGTAGAGGCTGGATGATCCTGTGTTGGAAAGATTATGGGAAAAATAAATGATTTGGGTGGGGATCGGACTAGATGGCATCTGAAGTCCTTTCCAGCTCTGAGGTCAATCCTATGACACCAAGATTCAGACCATTACTAACCTTGGATTCCCTATTGTAAGAACTTACGATGATAGCATCATAAATTTGTAACCAAAAATGACTTTAAAGGTGAGATAATTGTCTGATTTTATAAACGAGGAAATTTAATCACAGAGAAATTAAGAGACTTTCTCAATATTTGAAGCCAGGTCCTACAAAGCCAGCATTCTTTATGGGGCACCATATGGGGACCCCCTTGCTTTAAAATCTATTCTTTCCTCTGTACCCACTGCCAGACTGCCCTCACAAACGTGATGTCCTTGAGCAAAATTCAGCATATGAGGGCCTTGATCTGCTGGGAATTTTCTTTTCAATTAATTTTTTTTAGTTGGGAAGCACAACAAATAGAGCAGGGTAGCATATGGAATAGTTTAAGATTTCTGCAAACACCACGGAGGGCAACTGCGGGAGAGAACATTCCATCCCTCTCTGGGCCACTGTAATTCCAGGTCATTGTACAGATCAGATGGAGGAAGTGCCCGAAAGAGCATAGAGCCGTCGCACATGTAACCAATTGCCTTCTCTCTCACTCTTTTCTTTTTTGGCTTGTAGAAAAGTTCACATTTTGATTGTTCCCCTAGATTATGTAGATCCAGCCATATTTTATGCAGTCATCCGGATCTTTCTATCTGGGTAAGTACAGCTCAATTGCTTTCCTTGTGTGAGCGCTTTCCTAATTGGGGTGGGGATGAGAGGGGGATTGTAGTGTACCTCTTTGGGTCCCGGCCACAGCTGAAGGATCAGGGAATTCCCTAGGGTGAGAAGTGACATTTAATTTCCTTTTGCCTGTGGTCCCAGGCCTGTGTAATCTCTGCGATGTCTGAGAAATGGGTGACTCTTTCTGGGTCCTTATGACAGAACTCTATATGAGTTCTGAACTATTTCTGAGTCCTGTAAAAGTGAGGGTGAGAACCTTACACTCTCAGTTCTACTTTTTCCTACTCTTCCCCTTTCCCCAATATCTTACCTCCCCAGTAGGCCAGGTAAGAGCAGTATGTAACAGTTTATGAGTGGGATTTAAGAAACCTAAATGAGGCCTCACCCCAGCATCCCCTTTCTCTCATTCCAAAATCTAACATCCATAAATTTCCTCCTCTTAAAATGCAGATAATCCTAATTCATCCACGACACAGTATGACTTAATTTAATCATATAACTCATCTAACAATCAGCTCTCACATTTGTCTAAGAGCTCTTACATTGAGGGACTGGGGTTTTTGATGGTAAACAGCAGAAAGCAGAGAGAGATAATTCTGGCACTTTGAGGAGAAAGCAGCACTGCATTGTATGTGGTATTTGGGGAACTGTGGGTAGTCAGTAGGTAGCAGCCTAGGAGACAAGGCATTGGGGGAGAGAAGGAAAAGGGTAATGGGAGAGAAGTATGGGAATAGTGGCAGGAGACGACTTAAAAATAAATTAATTTCCTTCAATAGTTGGTCACATTGCCTTTCCTCCAAATTCTGAGATAAGCTTTGCGGGGCAGAGGTGGGGAGCTCCATTATTCTATCTACATGCCTTTGTGTGGAAAGAGGCCCAACATGAAGCCTGACCCCAGACTCCAATCATTAAGCTGTCTCCAAGTTTTTCACTCTTCAATTCACCTTACACATGGCTGCCAAATTAATATTCTTAATGTGGCCACCATGTCACTCTCTTATTCAAGAAGCTTTAATGGCTCCCTATTACCTCTGGTTTGAAAAACGAAATCTTCATTTTCATATTTAATGCCCTGCAAAATCTATCTTCAACTTAGCTTTCCAGTCTTATTACCAAGAGTAAAGAATGTGCTAGAGCCAGCTCATACTGGTCCCCTGGAGTTGATTGTTACATTTTCAATATGAACACTTACACCTCGGAACTTGGCAGACACTATAGATTGGGTCTTGATCTATTGCTTTTGTTGATTGTCTTGACTTACAGAAATTATGGGGAAAATGTTAATAATTCAAATTAAACTTCAAAACCTGTCTTGCTATGTATATATATATATATATATATATATATATATATATATTTCATTTTCAGAAAGGCAGATGTTAAACATTTATTAGCACACTACTATGTAGAGTGGTCATACGCTGTAAGTTCCAGCTAATGAGGCCTACTTATTTCTACCTATAGATAGCATTCCACATCTCACCTTTGTACATGCTGTCTGTCTCCACTGCCCAGAGTACTCTCCCTCCTCCCTGCTACCTCTTGGAATTCCTAGTGCCTCTCAAGGCTCACCTCAAGGGCTACCTCCTACAGGGAGAATTTCCTGATCCCTTGAACATGCTTTCCCTTACTGAAATTACTTCATATTTAGTATATTTAATTGTCTGTGTACATGTCCTTTCACCCCAGGAGGGTGCAAGCCCCTCGAAGGCAGGGACTATTTTCATACAGTCCCTAGTATCAGTGCATTGTACCTCATTGGCTTGTTGAATTGAGTTGAACTGAATTGCTTCATGAAGATATGGTGTGACCTCATGCCAGGTAAGAAGTTAGTCTAGAACCCTATGGGGAATTAACATTCCTAAACTAAGCCCTGGCTTTGAGACTGGAGGCCTCAACAACCTTCCCTTCTTATGGCTCACTTTCCTTCTACCTCTTTGTAACATGACATGAAAGCTACCTCCTTGTAATGGAAAGCAAAATCCCTGCTTCTTCCTTGTTTCATTTGCCAAAGTTTGTCCAAGATAAATCAGTTGAGTAAAATAATACCACCCACTGTTGTCCTTCATTCTCAGAGAGGACCACATAACGCTACTACTAAACTTGCATGGCTTTCTCTGCGTGTCTTATAAATAAAGAGCCGCAGAGGGTTACCATAACCTTTAGCTCAACTTAGGCTCATATACAGTGTGTCATGATGCATGGAAAGCAGGCCTCAAGGTCAGACCTGAGGTTCAATATGGCTACTGCAGTACCCTGGTCAAGTTACTGAATTTCTTGGCACCTCAGGCAACTCTCTAAAGACTATAAATTACAGAGGAAGTCCCTGACTAGGTCCTACCTATACTGATGAAATCACAGACCCCCTAAAAAAAGAAACAGAAAAGAAAGAAAAAAGAAATAAGTGAGGCCTTGTGCTCAGTCGTGGGGACACCAGGATGAAGGATGACAGTTCTTGCCCCCTAGATGGGCAAACATTTCCTGATTGAGCTAAGCAAGTACTTGTTTACTTTAACTCAACAACCATTTATTTAATAAAGATCTTGAACTGAATGTGAGGGATAAAAAATAATGTAAGGGATTAGAAGATGAAAACCAACCCAGTTCTTAAAGACTGGAGGGCAGACAAGGTGCATTCATAAAGTGCTATGATACAGTGGTTGGCTTGACAATGACAAAGGAGAGATTTGAATGAAGAGCTATAAGACACCATGATTTTGCTTTTTTTTTGGGGGGGGGGAAGTTGGGGTTAAGTGACTTGCCCAAGGTAACATGGCTAGTTTTTGTGTTAAGTGTCTGAGGTCAGATTTGAACTCAGGTCCTCCTGACTCCAGGGCCAGTGCTCTATTCACTACGCCACCTAGCCACCCCGAGACACCATATGTGAAAAGAGAGAAGGATTACTTTTGGCTGGGAGCAGAGGGAAAAGTCAGGGGAGGGTTTGAGAAAGTGGTCACATTTGAGGAGGGCCTCAAGGTAAGGATGTACTTCAGCAGGTGGAGATGGTGGAAGGGGAATCCATTTCACACATTCCATCCTTCCATCAATCAACAGGCATTTATTAATCGACTACTATGTATCAAGGCAGCTAGGGGAAGTAGTGGATAGAGCACTGGGTTGGAAACAGGAAGACAATTTCCTGAGTTCACATCTGGCCTCAGACATTTCCTAGCTGTGTGACCCTGGGCAAGTCACTCAACCCTATTTGCCTCAGTTTCCTCATCTGTAAAATGAGTTGGAGAAGAAATGGCAAACCAAGCCAGTATCTTTGCCAAGAAAACCCCAGATGGGGTTCCAGAGAGTCAGACATGACTGAACTGACTGAAGAACAACACTGCATACCAGTCATTGTGCTAGACTCTGGGCATAAAAGTACAAAAAAAGAAACAAAACCTAATTTTGAGGAACTAGTTTTGGAAAGGGGGAGCAATAGGTATTTGTGTGTGTGCATGTGTATGTATCACATACAAATATATGAACATATGTACACATATGTATATATTCTATATAAAGGTATGTGTGTGCATATATATATATCACTATTTCTCTATTCTGTTTAATAGATAATTATTGAGTTAAGACTGAGGTTTTTCCCCTTTTCTACTTCCTCATCCAGAAATCAATCAGTGTGGGAAATTTTGGGCAAAGACCAGGCTAAGATCTAATCAAAGACTGTAAAAGATATTCCAAGTTTAGGTGAATGGGTGGATTCCTGCTCGTTGTGTTTACTCAGACAGGTCTGGGGGAAAATGTGGATTCTCCCTTTTGTTTCTTTTTGAGGGGGAAGGCAAGGCAATTGGGGTTAAGTGACTTGCCCAAGGTCACACACCTAGTTAAGTGTCAAGTGTCTGAGGCTGGATTTGAACTCCGGTACTTCTGACTCCAGGGCCAGTGCTCTATTCACCGTGCCACCTAGCCAAACCAAATTTTCCCCTTTGTCAGACAGGTGATATGGGAAGTCTCTTTGACCAAGTTTTGATTAATCCAAGTCAGGTACCCCCAAATCCTCATTAGAATGAGATCACTTTTTTTATAATATTCATTTTCTCATTAATTGCTAATCGATCAAAGTTTATTGCCACCCTCAGGAACACCTACTCTTACAAGGGCATATAAACTGTGAGCCCACCACCGAACACCTACTCTTACAAGGGCATATAAACTGTGAGCCCACCACCATGAGCTCTTTGGCATTTGAGAGTGCTACTGACTTCTTTTATTAATAAAATGGTAGCATTATTAATAAGACAATGTTACCCAGAAACTGTCTCTCAAACTTTTTAAATGTCACAGTAATGTATATTTATAAAAAGTATATGTGTAAAGTGAATCAATATAAAAATATATAAAGTAGTTGAATATGAGGCAGTTAGGGAGGAGAGTACAAAGACTTCACACAAAGAAGACTTTAAAGGAGGTTAAAGATGCCTCCTGGAGGTCAATAGGTGTTGTTTTTTCTAATGAAAATATCAACCTCTTCCATGCTTTTGATCTCACCATTGCTTCTCCCACCTAATATTGTTGAATAGATTAAGTCATGTCCAACTCTTCATGACCACATCTGGAGTCTTCTTGACAAAGATACTGGAATGGTTTGCCATTTCCTTCACGTTATAGATAAGAAAACTGAGGCAAACAAGATTAAGTGACTTGCCCAGGGTCACCTAGCTAGGAAGTATCTGGGGCCAAATTTGAATTCAAGATGGGTCTTCTTGACTCCAGGCCCAGTGCTCTATCCATTGTGCTGCCCAGCTGCCACCTAGTATGGCCTAACAAAACTAGAAATAGACATTTTTTACAGCAGGATTAGCTGGTCAAATTATTCTCTGTATTCTGCATCTCTATGTAATGTAAACTTTTTTTTTTACCACACAGTTTGGGTTCCCACCTCCTCCATGAAGCCTTCCCTTGTTGTCTCTTCCCCAATTTTGTCCTCAAATGTTCTTAGAGGACTTTTTCTGAATCTCTTCCTTGTTTAAATCACCTTCTACCCTCTAACATACTAATCTATGTCCATGTCATAGCCCTACTATAGAATGCAAAGTACTGGAAAGTAGGAACTGTGTCATTTTTCATCTTTTTAACCCCAGTGTGAATGCAGTACACTTCACACAGTAAGCACTCAATGAGTGTGTTTTGAATTGGATTGAAAACAATAGATGGACACCAATACTGACATTTTGACAATATTAAGAATAAGGAATATCTTTACTTTCATTCACAAAATTTCTCCTTAGTTTTCTATTCCTGATATTATCTATATTTGGGATTCTTTTAAGATTTTATTTTTAAGCATTGAGAAATTTTATTACAAGATGAAGCTCCTCCCCTTCAGTTCCCACTCACATTAACCATCTTGGGGAGGTCATTGACCCTGGTGAAAAAAAAATGACATTTCAATCTTTAATCATTTCAAATTTATCTACTTCTTAGGGTTGCCATAAATAGGCTCCAAGGAAGGCTAAAAATAATTGTTTGATAAGGCAACTATTTCCCTCTCAGATCTCTCGAAAACAGCTGCTTAGGCTTCAGAGGAATCCAAAGACTTTTATACGTTCTTGAATTTCTCCTTTTCTAGAATCATCTCATAATAGCTAAAGATACAGTGTTTGGAACAAGATACCCTCCTTCAGTTGCTCAAGTCTCCAATTTTGGGTTCTATTCTAGGAAAACGAATGCTGGTTCTACCAGTGTGCCATCCATAGGCATGCATAGAGGATACAGGTGTGCTGGTATGCTACACATTATACCAACATGCCCAGGATGTCTTGTTTTATGCCTAAGGGATGATCTTGGTGTGACTTAACCTCTCTAGGTCTCAGTTTTATTATATGTAATGCAGATGGTTAGATTTAATGATTTCTGAAGGCTTTTTCCAACTCTAAGGATATGATCCTATGAATTGAGTTCAAATTCCATCTTTTGTAGGGGGTCTTTCCCATCACTTACCCCCTTCCCCAGCCTCTGAGATTACTTTTCATTTACATTATATTTATTTTGTTAACACATAGTTATTTGTACATTGTTTCCTCCATTGAAATAATGAAATGTGAGCTCCTTGAAGGCAGGAACCATGTCTTTAATAATAATAATAATAAAATAATGGCTAGTATTTATATAGTACTTTAAGGTTTGCAAAGAACTTTGCAATTATTATTTCATTCTGTCTTCACCTACCTGGGAGGTAGGTGTTATTACTATATTCATTTTACAGATGATGAACTGAGGCAGACAGAGGTTAGGTAATTATTCAACTAGAGGCTAGTAAGCATCTGAGGCTGAATCTAGCACTGCACCACCCAGCTTTTTTTTGTAGCCCCAAGGGTTGGCACAGTGCTTGGTATATATATATATATATATATATATATATATATATATATATACACATATCAAGGGTTACAAAATGCTTTCTGTACAATAGCCCTGAGATAATGGGCCAGTACTTATTGTCATATTATAAATGAAGAACTGAGGCTCAGAGAGCTAGGCAGGATAAGAACCAGGCCTTGTTCATGGCCCTTTGCCTCTGCTATGCCACTTAGGGAGCTTGTCCTCACTTTTTTCTAGTCTTGATCATTTCTTTCAAAAAAGGAAGGATGGGGGCAGCTAGGTGGTACAGCGAACAGAGCACTGGCTCTGGAGTCATGAGGACCTGAGTTCAAATTCGACCTCAGACAGTTAGCAGTTACTAGCTGTGTGACCTTGGGCAAGTCACTTAACTCCAATTGCCCTGCCTTCTCTCCTCCAAAAAACAAACAAAAAAAGGAAGGCTATCTGCAGAGTACTAGGCATGTAGGTACTCAATGATTGCTTACTGACTTGAATAGTTGATGTTATCATGGGGATTCCCTCCACCCATAGGTTGGGTTAGATGGCCTCTGAATTCCCTTCCAACTCTGAAATTCTTCAAATTTTCTTTTTTTTTTAATTTTTTCTTTCTTTTTTGTTCCGTGAATATGTATCTTGATGGAAAGCTAGTGTTTGAACCCAGGTCCTCTATGTCCAAATTTGCATTCATCTTTATATTACCAGATAAACTCATTGTCAGTGGATGTATTTTCATTGGAAGCTGATGGAAAATCAACATCATGGGATATCAAGCTAGAAAGTACCTTAGAGATCAGTAAGCTCAATCCTTTCAATTTATAGAGGAGGTAACCAAGTCTTAGGGAAGGAAAATAACTTGTCTAAAGTCATACAAGGTAGTGAAGAGCAGAGCCAGAGCAGAGCCAGAAACTAGCTTCATTGACTCCATAATGTGTAAACACTTCTGGGAGAGAAGAGCTAGTCTGGGGATTGTGGTGGGCACCACCCTGCAGTTTGCCACTTTCCAGTTCCCTTACTCCTGTTTATATTGTACAGATCACAGTCTTTACTCAATGATTCCCTCCTGCTTATTGGATGAAATAGTAACTCATTCTGCCATTAAAACCCTTCACAACAAGGCTCCTCTACCCTTGCAGTCTTCTATCATAATATCCTCCTTCTTGATGCCTTTCCTGTGACTTTCTGATCCAGTCGAACTGACTGGCCTGCTCACTGTTCTCCTGTACTGGAGTTTCCCTTCACAGAGATAACTTTGATCCTTTTCGAAGATAGGTGGTCCCCTCCCCCTATCTGGAATGTACCTCCTTATCCTCCTCGTTTTCTTCCACATACAGTTCAGGTACAATCTTCTACATGAGGACTTTCCTGATCCTTCTAGTTGTTGATGCTCTCTCTCTCTCCTCTTCTCTCTCTTTCCTCCTCTTCTTCCCCTCTCCCTCCCCTTCTTCCTCTTTCTTTCTCTCCCTCTTCCCCTTCCTACCTTCCTTCCTTCTTTCCTTCCTTCCTTCCTTCCTTCCTTCCTTCCTTCCTTCCTTCCTTCCTTCCTTCCTTCCTTCCTTCCTTCCTTCCCTCCCTCCCTCCTCCTCCTCCTCTTTCTCCTTCTTCTTCTCCTCCTTATTTTCTCTGAATTATTTTGTATTACTATCTAGGTACTCTATATCGGATGTACCATGTCTCAGAGAACTTTTAAGCTCTCAAAACTTAAAAGCAGATGTCCTGTGCATCCTTAACTGAGTGCATGTTGGAACCACCTCATTTGTCATTAAATTCTTTGAGGATAAGGTCTTTCTTATTTCTATCTTAATAGTCCTTTGTAATGGTAATGTAATTTTGAATTTGAAGATCCCTTTGTGTTGGCAAAAGTAGCAGGTACTTAACACTTAGTAACTGATCAAGCCTCTGATTGGGGGAACAGAAGGTATGAACTCCTGTCCCCTTGTTACTGACGTTAACAGGAAATTGGCTGAAGGAAGTATGGTAATATTGTGTATATAAGAAAAGCCCAAGAGAGGCACAGTCAGAATTTCCTTGAGACTGAGATCTGGTGGCAGAACAGCTACAGAAGAATGGAGAACTGAGTCCTAAGAACTTGTGGTGGTGGAGCTTCTTCTGAACAGGAGCCCAGGAGCCCAGAGCCAGGAGCCAGGAGGCCAGAGCCAGGAGCTGGAGCCAGAAGCCAGGAGCCCAGAATCTGGAGGAAGGAGCCCCAGAGCCCAGGAGCCCCAGAGCCCAGGAGCCAGAAGCCCAGGTGACTGATGCATGACTGAGATGCTGAGACTTTGTTTGTGGCTTGGTTGAGCCTTGAATTCCTTGGAGCAGAAATGGTGAAGGAGCTGACATGGACCAGACCCTATGAATGCCAGTGTGGAGTAGGACCTGCCCAGAAAGCTGGTCAAGGAACTGGGATCTGTCTGCCATTGAATCCAGGTAGAAACTGGGAACATGGAAGGGGATCCAGGGAATCTGAGAACAGTCCCCAAGTCAAGATGAAGAAAAGACCTCTCCTTGGGTACTGAGTAATTATGGAATTATAGTTTACTAGTGACCTAAGGGGTGGAGGGTTTTGTGTATGATACTTAGTAAGACTTTATTGAATAAGTGACTGATTGTACTTTGAGTACTTTGACTATTGTTACTGATAAGTGACTGATTGAGTTAATCAAGACTTTGCTCCAAGAGTGGAAGACTTTGACTGTGTACTTTGATACTACTGATAAGTGACTGATTGAATTAACTTGAGTGACTATTTTGTGACTGACTGCATTAACTTAAGAGAGACCATTTTACTTTGAGACTATGTTGTGAATATTATATTGTGATTTTCTGTGATAAGTTGAAATATGGTGAATGCTGTATTTTGAATTATGCTGTACCTTGATTTTCCATGGATGTTTTGCTTTTGTTATGGAATAGAGTGATCACAATACTGAGTAATCAGAACCTTAAAAAAAAAGCTGTACATAGTAGCAGTTCTTCTGGGAAGTTGCCTTTGCTTGGCACTACATCCTTGCACATGGCACAATGCCTTGCACATTTTGCTTTTTAGGCCCTGTGGTTTTATCCATGTTAGAAACACCTGGTGTAGAAACTTCCTTGGATTTGCTGATGAAAACTGGGATTTCATCTGATTTGTACTCTAAAATCATTGATTGGGGCACTAAGGGATTACATGATTTGCCTCTGGTCAAACACTCAGTATATGTTATGCATGACCCAAATCCAATTCACCTCCTCTTACTCTGTATGTGCTAGGCACTTGCTACATGTACTTTGTACAGTTCAATTGCATAGAATTCATAGAAAAAATTCTGTCTTATTTTCTTTTGCAGCTGGAAGGATAACCCAGCAATTCCAGAGGGGCTGATATATGAAGGAGTCTCAGAAGAGCCTTTGAAATATTCTGGAGGAAGCGCAGCTCAGAGCACAGTATTTCACGCATTTGATGAGTTATTAGGTGTTTGTCATAGTAAGGAAAGCAGTAAGTTCAATGCTCTTTATTTGCTTTAAAAAATTTAAAAAAAATTTCAGTGGGCGCTTTTGCCAAAGATTTCTTGACAGGTTGGTCAATACTTTAAGGAGCCAGATTCCATGAATGTGGAAAGTACATGAAGCCAGTGCAGATTATAAACCCAGTGCTGAGCACAGTGCTTGGAACATACTAGGTGTTTCATAAATATTTTTTGACTAGCTGACTATAAATAATCTACCTGAGAGAATGAGTCAAAATAACATTTTTAGCTCACCTAGCTGGGCCCACCTCCTGATAGCTTTCTCACATTCTCCATCTCTGATCTCATTTTCAGCTTGGAACAATCTTCCAGAGATTCAGCTTTACTGGCATAGTTTTTGAGAATCCAGGGTCACTGCTGTGCCATGAGGAAGTTTTGGAAAGAGGATAGACGTAGTTTCCAGTTGATAAAGCCGTGGGCAGATAAAATGTCACAAAATCCACATTCTTCCCAGTCAGCTGGGAAGGCGAGGCCCTTCAAAAGATGTTTGCACCAAGCCAATTCTATTCTGATCTTGGCAGGCCTCTGGCTCTTATTACAAGGAAACCCCAAGGCAGCAGTCTGTTTTCAGCTATTCACTGTGACTCAGGTTGAAACTCCTAAGTAGCTGTTTCCTCATTCTAAATTAGGGAGGAACTGGTGGAGGGAATTGCTTTGATTTATCTGGAACTGATCCGATGGATCTGAGAACCTGCACTAATTCCCTGTCCCACATCAATCTCTGTATCACTCACTGGTGTGACATGGAGGCTCCAAAAGCCAGCAATCTTGGATCACATTAAGAGTATATAGAGTAATGAAGATGAAAGCGTTGCTTGCCTCTCCCCTGGTCAGATTCTGTCTGGAATGCTGTGTTCAGATCTGGGAGCCACATTTTAGGAATAATGCTGGCAACCTGGAATGTACCCAGACAAGGGCAACCAGGGAACTGGAAAATCATGCCATTTCAGGGTCTGTTGAAGGAGTACCTGAGTACATTTAATGTGGAGATTTTTAAGGCAGTGAGGTGGTAGAGTGGATAAAGTGTTGGACTTGTAGTCAGTAAGACCCAAGTTCAAATTCTGCCTCAGAAACTTAATAGCTAAATGATATTGGAAAAGTCATTCAATCTCTATTTGCCTCATCTATAGGATGTGGATAATAATAGCAATTATAGGATTATTAGGACAGCTGGACTGTGTAGTGGATAGGACTCTGGAGTCAGGAAGACCTGAGTTCAAATTCGGCCTCAGACACTTCCTGGCTGTGTGAGCCTGGGCAAGTCACTTAATCCCATTTGCCTCAGTTTCCTTATCTGTAAAATGAAGAAAATGGCAAAGCACTCCAGCATCTTTGCCAAGAATACTCCCAAAAGCGGTCCCCAAGAGTTCAGCACAACTGAGCATCAACAACATAGGGTTATTAGGAGGGTCAGATGAGATACCATTTGTAAAGCACAATATAAATGCTAGTTATTATTTGGGGTCACATGATAACTGCCATGTGGAAGAGGGGTAGGCTTGTTGTTTTGCCTCTTGGAATAAGTAGCAGAGTGGAAGTTTCAGAAAGGCAGATGTCAACTGGTTGTAAGGAAAACTTTCTAACAGTTCAAGCAATCCAAAAGTAGAACATGTTGCCTTGGGAAATAGTGACTTTCCCATCAATGAAGTTCTGCAAGCAGAAGCTGAATGGTTACTTGTTGGGGACATTGTAGAGGGTGTGTCTGTTCTGGGATGGGCTAGACTAGATGGCCCCTGAGTTCCCTTCCAAGACAGAGATTCTGCAATTTCTTTACTGGTTTGAGAGAAAATGCTTATTCCCTTACCCCAACCTGGGACACTGTGCAAAGTAAAGGCCATTTTGGACTGAGAGATAGTGATCCAGGCTTGAAGCCAGAACCACAGAGTTCAGCCCCAGCCCTGAACTCTGATCCCTCCAACCATGAGAAAAAAACCTTTAGTCTTTCTCTGTGGGACTGGGCCTGGGCCTGGATCCTTGCAATGTCTTAGCCCTGATCTACAGTAGTCCTACTAATATTTATGCATGCGATGTGTTCAGAAGATATCTGCAGGAAATATCTTTGAGTAGCACCACATTGTGCTGGATTTTTAGTTTTTCTTTGACATAGCATAGAATTATATAGTGGAAAGGGAACTCAGAAATCATCTATTCCGATCCCTTTCTGAAGTATAAAACCCCACATGACAACCCTAATAAATGGTCACCCAATTCCTACTTTTAAATTTTATTTTCATTTTTAGTTCCACTTTATTTTCCTCCCTCCATCTCCTTCCCCTACCCACTGAGAATGCAAGAAGTCTGATGCTCATTATACATGGGCATATGTCATATAAAACATATTTCCACATTAAGCCATTTTCTGAAAAAAATAAAGTAAGAAAAAAGCTTTAATTAGTAGTTCTCTGAGTTGATCAGTTCTCTATCTGGAGGTGAATAGCAGTTTATAGCAAGAATCCTTTGGAGTTGTGGTGGTGGATCATTGTATTGATCAGGTTTACTAAGTCTTTCAAAGATGAGTTTTCTTACACATTGCCGTTACTATGTATGTTATTATCTTCATTCTGCTCACTTCATTTTGTATCAGTTCATATAATTCTTCCCAATTTTCTTGGAAACTATCCCCTTCATCATTTCTTATAGCACAATAGTAGTCTATCATATTCATATACCATAACTTGTTCAGCTATTCCCAAATGGATAGGCATCCCTTGAGTTTCCAATACTTTTCCACCACAAAAAAAAAGCTGCAATAAATATTTTGGTACATTCAGATGCTTTCCCTTTTCCTTTGATCACTTTGGGTTATAGACCTAGTAGTAGTATTGCTGGATAGTTCTAGATTGTTCTCCAGAATGGTTATACCAGTTCACAGTTCTACCAATAGTGCATTAGCATATCTATTTTATAACATGCCCTCGAGCATATATTGTTTCCTTTTCTGTCATCTTAACCAATTTGATAGATGTGAAGCTGTTTTGATGTGCATTTCTCTAATGATTAGTCATATAGAACATTTTTCATATGATTACTAGTAGTTTTGATGTTTTCCTATGAAAACTGCCTGTTTATATCATTTGACCATCTATCAGTTGAGTAATAACTCCTATTTTTATAATTTTTTTATTATAATTATTTATATTTTTATCCTGTTTTCTACATGCTTGAGAAATGAGTTTTATTAGAGAAACTTGCTGTAAAATTTTCCCCCAGTTTCTTTTCTGTTGTTGAGTCATTTTAGTCATGTCCAACTTATGACCCTATTTGGGTCATAAAAGATACTAGAATGTTTTGCCATTTCCTTCTCTAATTCATTTTACAGATTAAAAACTGAGGCAAACAGGGTTAAATGAGTTGACGAAGGTCACACAGCTAAGTGTCTGAGGCCAGATTTGAACTCAGGAAGAAGAGTCTTCTTGACTTTAGGCACAGCATTCTATCCTCTGTGTCACCTAGGTGCCCCTAGTAGGCACTTGGTAAATGATTATTGACTTTCTGACTAACACCAGGTACTAGGGACACAAGTACCAAGAATGCAGCAAGCCCTATTTGCAAAAAGCTTGCATTCTAAATCTCCAGAAGAGTCCCTAGAGATTATCTTGTCCATCCCTTTCATTTTTACAGATGAGGAAGTTAAAGCTTAGAAAAGTAAAATCACATAGGATCACATAGTCTGCATTTAGCAGAATTATGATTTGAATTCAGCTCCTCTTATTCCAAAGTCATTATTCTTTGCAATGTACAACACTGGCTTTAAGATATCACCATCACCACCACACCCAGAAATAAGCGGCCTGGTGTAACCTTGAGCAAGTTACTTAACCCCAATTGCTTAAAAAAAAAAAAAAGATATCAACATCACCTGTAAAAGATGCAACAAAGGGACCTGTTATAACCCTGGGGAACCTTGCCTAAAATGTCACTAATATTTCATCTAAAGGAGAGAGAGAGAGAGAGTCAGAACACTTGAACACAAATCCCAGATCAATTCTTGACCAACTGAAGGAACCAGGGTGTCACTCTGACCTCTGAATCATGGGTGTTTACTTTTTTTTTTGTCATGGTCCCCATTGGGAGTCTATAGTAAAGTCTAATAGATCTCTTTTCAGAATGATGTTTTTAAATGCATAAAATAAAATACCTAGAATTACAAAAGAAATCAATTATATTGAAAATATATAAAATAGGGGTGGCCAGGTAGCACAGCAAGTAAGAGCACCGGTCCCAGAGTCGAGATGACCTGGGATCGAATTCAGGCTCAGACACTTAGCATCCATCCAGAAACACCTGGCGGTGTAACCTTGCTCAAGTTACTTAACCCCCATTGCTTTAAAAAAAAATACATGTACATATGTATATATAATATAAAATGCTGCTAGATCCTCGCAGCCCCCGCCACGTCCGCCCACCCGCAGTGGATGGCCCTTAGGAACTACTCCAGCTTCCTTATCAAGCGCAACAAGCAGAAGTACAGCACAAGCCCAACAACCTGAAGCCCCAGAATTCATTCTGCTACAACGGGTTGATTCACCGGAAGATGGTGGGCATCGAGCCGGCGGCCAACGGCACAGGCATCGTGGTGGTGTTGAAGCTGCGGGCAGGTCAGAGGAAGCTTGCCACCTCCTATGTCAGGACCACCATCAACAAGAATGCCCGGGCCACACTTACCAGCGTGCGGCACATCATCCGCAAGAATAAGTACTGGAAAGACCTCCGCATGGCTGCTCTGCGCAGGGCCAGCGCCATCCTTCAGAGCCAGAAGCCAGTGGCGGTGAAGAAGAAGCGGATGCGCTCCCTGCGCCCCCCGCGAGCACCTAAGGGGCCAGGCCTGCCCTTGGCTAATAAAGTCAGACTGCCCAAGGAAAAAAAAAAGAAATGCTACTAGATTGGTGTTTCTTAATATTTTATATCTTATTACTATCAGGAAAGATTCTTAAAATTGCTGATAATAACAAATTCCATCACTTTCCTCTATAGGAAAGGCTCCCCTCCAGCCCACTGTTTACAGATTCCATGATCGTGCTAACATCTACTAAAGTCCAAAGCTGAAATATTACATGGCTTAAAGACTGAGAGAAGGTAGAAGGCACAGAGGGTGAGGCCACATAGTAAGGGACCCAGTATGATATCATGAATTGACAGCTAATTTCAGAGTTAGAAGGCCTGGGTTCAAATCCTGATCTATTGTTTACTCCTTGTGGGACTTTGGTTCAGGCATGTACTTGTTGATTGCTTGATTGAAGTCACTTAATGTCTTGGGCAATAATGAATTGCTCAGTTGGGCTGGAGTATTGAGTTTGGGGTGTGGAAAGAAGACGGAGTAGTGAAAAATAAGGCAGGATAGGCACAGTGGCATCAGGTCATGGAGAGACTTGAATGCTAGGCTAGGGAGTTAGGACTTTGTTTTAGGCAATAGGGAGCTATGGAAGATTTGGAGAAGAGGAGAGACGTGATCATGTCTGTTAATAAAGATATCACCTTGATACTTTTCACACATGGTCAGAGAATTTGTGTAGCTCCCTGTCTTTCCAATTCCTAAGTGGTTAGGTGAACTATTGAGGCTCAAGGCTGAAATGCCATAGTGAGTCCATCTCCACTCCATCCATCAAAGAATTCCAACAGAGTAGATCAGATGAGTATGAATCAAATAAACAAACGCATTTATATGTGTGTATGCATAAAGCTAAGGATTACAAACTACTTTCTTTATAACTACCCTATGAAGCAGATGAAGGAAGTATCACTATCCCTATTTTATAGATGAAAAGACTAACAGGCTAGGTGATGCAGTGAATAGAGGACCAGCCCTGGAGTCAGGAGGACCTGAGTTCAAATCCAGCCTCAGACATTTAGCACAAAAACTAGCCATGTGACCTTGGGCAAGTCACTTAAGCCAATTGCCCCTCCAAAAAAGAAAAAGAAAAGACTAACTGAGAAGTTAAGTGATTTTTCCAAGGTCACAGGACTAGCAGATGCCAGAGATAAGCCTTGGAAGCCAGTTTCAGTAACTCCAAGTCCAATGCTCTTTCTAGAATGCCATATGAGAGTCATTGTGGGACAATGGAAGGAACCATGAATTTGGAATCAAAAGACCTGAATTCAAATCCTGGTCCTACTGCTTATAATGAGTCTCTGGGTCTCACCTTCCTTATCTGTCAAATAAGAAACTTAGAGTTGATAATTTCTTGGGTCACTTTTCAGCTCTAAATCCATGATCAATCAATCTGTAAGCTTTTATTAAGCACTTATTGCATACCCAGCACTGTTCTAGGCACTGGGTATACAAAGACAAACATTAAATAGCTCCTACCCTCAAGGAGCTTATATTCTATTGGGGGAGATGATAGTGTGTAAATAAATACCGTGTTTCCCCGATAATAAGACCTATCCCGAAAATAAGCCCTCCCCTTACTGTGTAAGATTCCTCTAAAATAAGCCCTCCCCCGAAAATAAGCCCTATTGAGATTGCTACTGTAGTGAAGGTGATCCCCTGCGCTACATGCTACATTACAGTACCCTCTGTATGCACCATTCCCCCCCCCCCATGAAACGCACGCCACGCTCCGAGCTGCATCCAATCAGAGCTGCAGCAGTGAGCGCATCATCCTGTTTTTCCCCAGTGATTTGCTTATTGAATAAAGGTACATTTTTTTGTTCACATTTACCTGTTTATTAAAATTGCTGTCAATGTTCATTAAAATAAGCCCTCCCCTGAAAATAAGCCCTCTGGTGGTTTTCTGTCCAAAAAATTAATAAGACAGTGTCTTATTATCGGGGAAACATGGTATATAAAAGGCATTAGGTCAGTGGAGCTGTGATGTCTGGAAGGAGGCAAATCTTTCTTCTCTTTTGACTTGGCTCATGTGGCATTCCTTTGGTCTCTTTCAGCTGCCTTCTTGCACAGAATGCGGGAATACATGCCTCCTTCCCACAGAGCTTTCATAGAGGAAGTCCGCTCTGCCCCTTCCCTGAGGGAGTACATCTTGTCATCTGAGAGCTGCCTGCTGCGTGAGACCTATAACCAGTGTGTGACGGCCCTGGCAGAGCTGAGGAGCCATCACATCAACATAGTGGCCAAGTATGTCCTCACAGGGGCAGTCAAGGCCAAAGATGGCGACCTGGGCCACCTCCTAGGGCCGCCTCAGGCACTGGCAGAGAGGGGGACCGGTGGAACATCTGTCTTCCGTTTTCTGAAAAGTGTCAGGGACACAACCCTGGGAGGAATCATTGACCAAAGCGATTGAATTTGTCCCAGCTTCTGGTAGTCCAAAAAAAATGGGGAGGAAAGATCTTCCCTCCCCTTTTCCATTTTTTGTCTAGACCCCAAACTTGCCTTATGCCCCTCTCCTTAAGTGGTTGTTAGGAATCCAGTGGGACCCTGTGTTCTGGGCTCCATGGAACATCTTGTTCTCCTTTGTGAAGAGCTGTTCCTCAGAGAGAAGGATGAGCATTGCCCTTTGCCCAAGACACTGCCCTGTCTGGGTAGTGCTTAATTAATAGAATATGTTTTTGAAAACATCCCCATTTATAAACATATAATGGACAATGTTTACTTTGTCCTGCCTTCAAGGCAAATCTGCTGTTGGTCTAGAACTCCAAAACCAAATGAAATTCTGTGGGATTGCCACTTTGACTGCTTCTTTAGAAGAAAAATCCAGCATTCATTCAACAAACATTCAATGCCATTACAGTAATCATTTTAAAATCCTAAAAGATAAGCTCCAAGTTGGTTCATTTTTGTTTTTGTTTTCCCAATACCTATCACAGGGCCTTTCACAAAATAACTGCTTAATAAAAGATTGATGAATGTTGAATTATTAAAACTTTGTCTATTTCCCAGGGGTGTTTCCCAGCATAGTGTCCTCCACATGATAGGTACTCAATAAAAATTTTTGAATAAATGAATGAATGGATGGATGCTATGCACAATGCATTATGTTAGTCACTGGAGAGGATGCAAAGATCTCATGACACAATCCCTGACCTCATAGAGCTTACAGTCTAGTGGAGAAACAAAGAGAATTGACATGTATACATATATACACATGCATATGTATATATGTATGTGTGCATGTATATGTATATGTGTATATGTGTATGTGTATGTGTATATGTGCATAGTGTTTGCAAGTTTGGAAAGCCATTTATGTATATACCATTTGAGCTTCACAACAATCATGAAAAGTAGGTATCACATATAATATTATTCCCATTTTATAGATAAAGAAACTAAGGATCAAAGAGACCCACATCTTGCCCACAGTTCATGTTAGTGTCACAGTTAGTGAGTAATATTTGAGCCTAAGTCACTCCTATTCCAAATTCAGTGCTGTGCATGCTATGCTGTGCTAACATAGACGTAAATCACCATGATGAAAACTGTGTCAAATTGGACTCCCACCAAGAGGGAGGAGTGCAGTTTGATTATTATTATTTGTGCTATAACATTATCCATTATATAATTTTATTTTGTCAACAACCCTGTACTTGAGGGGGTACAGGAAACACTTCTTTCCAGCAGCTAGAAATAGCAGTTTAGTACCTAGGTTGCAAGAATAATTAGGGAAAATAGGCAGCTACCAGATAATACACTGGTGTGTTACTAACTTGTTCCACCTGTATTGCTACCTCTTTTGGTGGCCTCCCCAATAAAAGTCTTGTGCCAGTTTCTTGGTGGTTTTTGCTGCCTCATCAGAGGATGGTAGAGTGACTTTCTCTCTCTCCATCTTCACTCCTTTTTACTGGGAATTCACTTAGTGTGCCTGATCCAAGCATGTTTGGTAGTGTTTTTCACTGGAGTTAAAGATCCTAGATACAGCTCTGTTGGTAATTCAGTGATTATTACCACCATGTTGCAGATGGGGAAACTGAGGCAAAATGAATTGCCAGAAATTGTGCCACTGTGGCACAGCTGGAATTGGATCTGGTCTTCTCACTCTAAACTTCTTTCCACTATATCATGGTTATCTCAAGAATTCATAGGAAGAAGGGATCACTTTAGACTGGGTGTAGGGTGGAGAATATGGGAAGACTTTGTGGGGAAGGTGGTGTTTGACAAAATGGCTAGTGAGGAGGTAGAGTATTAAGGAAATTCTTGAGTACTCCAGTTTGGCTGAGCACAGTGAAAATAAAACCATAAATAGGGGTGAAGAGGGGTACTAAATGATAGCTGGAGGAATTCAACCATCATCCATCAGGCCCTAGGCAGCAGAAAGACATTGATAGTCCTTGACCAGGGACATGGCAAGATCTGAGATGTGCCTTAAGAAGGCCATTTGGCAACTGTGTGTAGGATGGCCTAGAGGGACAAGAGACTAGAATCAGACCAAGTAAGAGGTGATTTCAATAGTTGGATAGCAGAGTGTGAGGCAGAGAACAAAGTACAATGAGCCTAGACAGGTAGGCTGGTTTAGGTTGGGAAGGGATTTTGACACTAAAGAAAGGAGGCTATATTTTACTCTAGAGGCTGTATGGTGCTGTGGTTTACTGAGAAGGGAAATAACATGTTCAGATCTGTGCATAAGGAAAATCACTTTGGTAGCAGTGGGAAGGATGAACTGAAGTAGAGAGAGATTTGATGCAGGGTGACCAATTAGGAGGCTCTGGCAATAATCCCAGTGAGAGGTGATCAGAGCCAGAACTAAAGAGAAAGTCAAATGTGAGAGGTGTGGAAATAAAGACAGAAAGATCTGACAACTGCCTGGGTCCCATGGGATAATGGAGAGCGGAGAGTTGAAGAAAATGTCAGTATTATTAATTGGGGAGATAGAGAGGAGGCAAGCTCAGAAAAGAAGCGAGTTTGAGGGAAAGATCAATTCTGTTGTATGTGTTGCATTTGAGATGTCCTGCTTGAATTGGCTAATAGGCAATTGGTGATGAACTGAAACTCAGGAAAGACACTGAAACTGAGAGTGGGTATATAGATTGGTGAATCATCTGCATAGAGGTTATCATTAAACTCTTGGTTGCTGAAGAGGCCCCAGGATAGAGAGTATGTGAAGAAAAAAGTAGGGGGCCCGTGACAGAGCTTTGGGCAATACCCACATTTAGGAGAAATGATCTGGATGAGCAAAGGAGACTGAGGAGAGGTTAGGTAGATAAGAGGAGAACCAGGAGAGAAGGAAAGCCCAGAGAGGAGAGAGTATTCAGGAGGAGGAGGAGGAAGAGGAGGAAGAGGAGGAGGAAGAGAAGGAGGAAGAGGAGGAGGAAGACTGGGGGAAAAATCCAACAATCATCTGACTTGGCAATGAAGACATCATCAGTAACTTTGGAGAGAGTAGTTTCACCAGACTGATGTGATCAGAAATCAGACTGCAAAGAATGAAGAGTGAGTGACAAAAGAGGAAGAAGAAGCAGTGAGTGTAGACAGTTTCTAGGGTTTTGTATTTGAGGAAGATATAGGACTATAGCCTGAGGGTCTAAGGATGAGGAAGCTTAGTCATATTTGAAGGTAGCAGGGAAGGTACTGGTATATAAGTCTTGTATTATTCATCATCTCAAGGGTAACTGTGAATCTGTACAATTTGAATTATTATAGAAATATGAGTTATTACTTTTACCACTATCTTGAATCTCTTATTTTACAAGATTGTGTATTATTTATTATTAGTATTTAGAATACCTTTGGCAGAGATGGTGGTTTCAGGAGGGATAGTTCCACAACTAAGAGGGAGTTACTATAAGAGGCCTGAGATTTTAGAAGAGTGGTCAAAATTTATTTTAGGTACATGAAATGGTCTGTTGGTTTAGGCTTTTTTTGGTGAGGAAATTGTGACAGTTTGCAGTAGTCTCTTTGCAGCTACCTCATAGCTTGTTTTTATCATTTTTTCTCTAAAATAAAGTTTAGAATTTAAAAAAATAAACTGAATTAGCTGAAAAGAATTAGGTAAATGGAATGGAAAAACAAAGAAAGCCTGCCCAATTTATGTGCAGGGACATTACTGAGACACTAGGAACTATGAGATATATATCCTGAATGAATGATTGGATGGAGCATTTATTATTTTTTATTATTATTCATTATATAGTTATTAGCACTTAATTATGTACAAAGCCTCATGCTAAGTGGCAGGGATATAAATAGAAAAGTAAGAGAGTCCCCGGTCTCAAGGAGCTCACATTCTAATGGGAGAAACAATGCCAGGGAAGGTTTCAGCCGCAAGTCAGATGGAAAAGTCCTGCAGTCCTTAGGGTAAAGTACTAACTAATGCTGCTGTTAATGCTTCTTCTTTAACTGTTAATGATACTGGTTTCTGAGGCTGAAACTATTTGATAGTCTCAAGGCTTTTGTGGCAAGAACTTTCTTTTCTGGGTCTTCAGTAGCTGTGTCTGTGGCACCAGCAGGAGCAGTTGTGGGGTCTCCACAGGGATTGCTTCCCAAGAAGATGGCTGTGGGCACTGGGCTGGAAACATTGCTATTCCCAAGGGTCTTGGGTTCCAAGTACTGAAGGGAAATGGTGGCCAAGGTGGTGTTGGTCTGATTTGCCTGGTGAGGACTGACTCCTTTCTCTTCCTCAGGGTGCCTTGCTGCTTAAGCTAGGCTGGCTTGCCTACCTTGAGTGTGACTTGGTTCTGGTCCAGCTTCTTCCATTTACAAGGCCATCTAGGTCTCAGTTTTCTCCTCTGTGAAAAGGAGATTTGGATTAGATGGTCTCTTCCTGCTCAGACATTCTGTATTATTTATTCTAAGGTCCCTTTTACTCCAATTCAATTCAACTGAACGCTACAAACATTTAAAAAATACCCAATGTGTGCTTGGCACTACACTGCCATTGAAGATACAACGACAATAAACAAACCCATCCTTGCCTTGGAGCTTATGTTATGTGGCTCTTTGTCTTATGTCCTTTCAGTATGGCCGCTTATGTTCTAAGGTCCCTTTCTGTGCTAACATTCTATGCTCTGTGTTCTAAGGTTCTGGACATTTTGACTTCTGCCTACTAAGGACCCTCCTAGCTCCAACATTTTGTGCTGTTTTTTCTTAGGCCTGTCCCAGTTCTAAAGTTCTGAGATCCTTAGAATCTACTTTCTGCTTCCCATAAACTGGATGTGTCTTCTATGAGGCATTTTTTCCACTGAATGTTATCTTCCACTTTCTTTTGCACAGATGTCCTATTGACATTACTGTCAGAAAAAGTCTATTGTTTCGCTTCCATGTTCATTTAACAGTAAAGTTAATAAAGAAGTCCTATGTCATTGCTTTCTGAACTGCAGCTGGTAGTCAATGCCTGCAATTTAGCATCTGCTTCTCTGTAACATTAACAAACTTAGTCCTTGGATATAAACACCATCAAAAATGAAAATGATATTTTCTGGCTAAGCGATTCCAAGTGAACGCACAAATCCATGTGTTGACACACTCCTGAAACAAGAGTGCAGGCCCCAGGCTATGGCTGATCTTATTTGTGAAGAATTGCCAGTAGGTAATTCTTAGGAAGGTAGACTTATTTGAAGTTTTTCATTCTTCAGTAAGTTAGACACAAATCTCCTCCTGTCTGCTGTGGAGAGGAGGCATGAGGCTCAGATGAATAGAAACCTTAGGTTTCCATTGCCAAATAGCAGGGCATTCAGAACGAGGGGGTAATGGTTCTGCTCTCCCCTGACTTGGCTGGAACAAGTTTTACAATATTGTGTTCAGTTCTGGACACTGCATTTTAGGAAGGACAATATGAATTGAGATCATCCAGAGTGAAGAGACTGAGGATGGGGAAGGGCCTTGAGGTCATGCCATATGAAGAATGGTTAACAAAACTCTTTATATTTAACTTGGAAAAGAGAAAACGTAGAAGAAAGTGAACTGTTAATTTTAAGGTATTTGAAGGGATATAATGTAGGTGAGTCAGATCAGGCCTCTCTCAGTCCCAGAAAGAGAAATATTAACATAAACATCAGATGACTGCTGATTCCACCCATTGTACCCCTGTCACCAAAGTGACAATACCAACCTAGCTGCATATTCCAGCCTTATTTGCTGGTGATAGTTACGTAATAATAATAATTTTTGTTGTTCAGTCATGTCCAACTCTTTGTGACTCCATTTGGGGGTTTTCTTGATAAAGATGCTGGAGTGGTTTGCCATTTCCTTCACCAGCTCATTTTACAGATGAGAAACAAAAGCAAACAGGGTTAAGTGACTTGCCCAGGGTCATATACTAGTAAATATCTGAGAGAATGTATTTGAACTCAGCAAGATTCTCCCTGATTCTCAGAGCAATGCTCTATCTACTGTACCTACCTAGCTGCCTCAATAATAACAATAGCTAGCATTTATATCGCACCCACTCTGTGACAGGCAGTATGCCTTACTTGCAAATATTGTCTCATTTGATCCTCACAACTACCCTGGGACCTAGGTGCTATTATTATCCCCATTTTACAGATGAGGAAATTGAAGCAGCCAGAGGTTAAGTGACTTGCTCAGGGTCACACACAATTGTTAAGTATTTAAGGTTGGAGTTGAACTCAGGTTTCCCTGTCTCCAGGTCCCAGCTCTCTGTCTGCTATATCCCCGGCTACAATTCAAATATGTAGGTTTGTGGCTTACTAAAGATTGGCATTTTCATAAAGCAGCCTAACACATTTGTTTAGTCCTGAATACAAAGGAATGCAAGACCGCTGGTCTGCATCTTGAGTAGAACCAGTGGAATTCACAAGTGATCCGGCTTTTCCCCAATGGTGTCAAGCTGTCATCTGGGTGTGGCCACACTATTGCATTCTCTTTGTAACCTTTTACCATCTGTTTCTGGAGAGCCAAACAGCATCTTGTCCCTTAGGTTTCTAACCAATCAGGTATTCTTCCATGTGTTCTAAAGGTTGTGTCTATGGGGCCGAGCTCACAGCAAGGTGCGTAAGTCACAGGAAGACAGATGTTTATTCAATGGAAGGGGAAAAATTCCTAACAACAAGAGTTATTCCACAATGAAATGGGACGCTTTGGGAGGTAGTGGGCTTCCTATCACTAGAGGGAGGTAACTATTTTCTCCCAGATGTTGGAGAAGGGATTCTTGCTCAAATCAGATGTGGACTCTGAAAATTCGTTTGCAAATCCATTTAACCACCAGATGGCAGCAGTGGCCTACATTTCTTCCATCTGGTAACGCATGCTCTGCGGTATCCATTTTTTGCTGTATCAGATTTTAGAGATCAATTTACAAAACAGAGATATGCATTGAAGGTTTTTCTGGTTACGGAAAACTTCTTTGTTTCTAGTGTTGTGGGATTGGAGGACCATTGACTTCACTCTCCTTCCCATATAAGTGGATTCAACCTGCACAGGTCACAGAAAGGTGAGAATTATAGCCCACATTTAAAAACAACTGATATTTTTTTGGTGGTGAGTCGTTTTTCAGTCATGTCTGACTCTCCATGATCCCATCTGGGGTTTTCTTGGCAAAGACACTGGAGTGGTTTACCATTTCCTTCTCCAGCCCATTTTATAGATGAGGAAACAGAGGCAAAGAGGTGGAGTGACAGTTATTAAGTGCCTGAGGCCAGATTGGAACTCAGGAAGATGAGTCTTCCTGACTCCATGTCCCGCTCTCTATCCATGTGCCACCTAGCTACCCTAATAGCTGATAGAAACTTTATAATTTACAAGACTTTCACCGCCTTACCAACTGTGTGAGCCTAGGTATTACTTAACCTCTATCGGCCTCAGTTTCCTCACTGGTAAAGCGCACTTACCTCTCGGTACTTTTGTGAGAATAAAATGAGATATTTGTAATTTGCAAACCCTTAAAGTGATATGCAAATGCTACTACTACTACCACTACTACTACTTGCTATGGCTACTACTACTACTACTACTTCTACTACTGCTACTACTACTACTGCTACTACTATGACTACTACTTCTACTACTGCTACTGCTACTACTACTTCTACAGCTACTATTACTACTACTACCACTATTTCTACCTCCAGATCCTTGGCATATTTATCTTACCTGCTAATATAACTTAAGGAATCTTGGACCCTTCTATCTAAACCTTTGCTTCATTCTTAGGATTTCTGGGCATTTCCATTTACCCTTACAGTTGAACCTTCTTTTACATATTGTCTCCCCCAATTAGAATGTGAGTTCCATGAGAACAAGGGCTATCTCATTTATTCTATTTGTATCCACAGTACTTGGCATATACTGAGCTCTTAAAAATGCTTTTTCATTCACTAAATTAATTTTCACTGTTGTAATGGGCAAAGGAAGTCAAACTCTGGGGAAAAAAAGACAGAAAATTTCACTTAGTGTAGGAAGGATGAAATAAACACAGCCCCAACAAGCAAAGAGACAGTCTAATCATGGACTAGCTTTTTCAGACAGCTAAGTTGCATCTTTTCCTAGAAGGAGCAGACAGATATCCTGTCTGAAATGAAGAATTTTTCTCCTTGATGCCCCCATTGCATCATATAAGCTCTGGATCAAGCATCAATCTACAAATATTTATCACCTTGATAATTTTTTTTGCCAGGCACCCTTTACTTCTAGTACTACTAGTACTAGTACTGCTGCTGCTACTGCTACTATTACTAGAACTGCTGCTGTTGCTGCTACTACTATTACTACTGCATTATGACTTTGTTGTCGTTCATTTGTTTTTCAGTAGTATTTGATTCTGTGTGACCCCATTTGGGGTTTTCTTGGCACAGTTATTTGAGTGGTTTGTCATTTTCTTCTCCAGCTCATTTTACAGATGAGGAAATTGAGGCAAACAGGGTTAAGTGACTTGCCCAGAGTCACACAGCTAGGATATAAACCAGATTTGAACTCAGGTTTTCCTTACTCCAGACCCTGCCCTCTGTCCAGTCCACCACCTAGCTACCCATACTACTACTACTATCTCTACCATCATCACCATTCCTCTTTCTCCTTTTGCCGCTTCTACATTTATATCTTGCTGGATTATCCCCTGAGCCCTTTCCCCTCTCTTGCTTTAGGGATAGGAATGCAATTTAATAGTGCATCTGGAAAAGATATGAAAATGGACTGCCTGTAGCTCCTCTCCCCATTGTTCTGACTCTCCAGATAAAACTCTTTTCTGGTGACCACTCCCCTATTACTCCCCTATTGTGTCTCCCTATCAGAAGGTAAGTTTGTTGACAGCAGGGCCTGTCTCACTTTTGGATTTGTATCTCCAGTGCCTGGCAAGGGACAGGAGCTTAATAAAAATTTTTTCATTCATTCATTTGGGGAGAAACCATGTCTGATCTAAATTTTGTATCTCCTCCAGTGTCTAGGACAGTGCTCTGCACAAATATTTTTTGAGTGAGCTAAAGATTCTGGGACTAAAAGATGTCACAGAATAACCTTTCTTCTATCTAGATCAGATTACTTCTATGTTCAAAACTCCTCAGTGGCTCCCTTATGTGGCTGAGTAAAGTTCAAACTACTCCATTGAGGATCTAAGGTCTTTCACAACCAGTGTTTCTAGCCTTGTGTCATATTACAGCTTTCAAGGAGACAAACTGGGCAGCTCTCTCACTCATACCAAGGGGATTCCATGCTCTAGGTCTGTGCTCAGGATTTCCCAGCATGCTTTTCTTTCCCTTTTTTTGTCCTCTGAATTACTACCTACTCCTTAAAGTTGAAAGCAGTGATGTCAGACTCAAAATAGAAACTGGGGCCATGAATACAATGGTAATGATCTCTGCCAGCAGCATATTGACTTAGCTTTAAAATGTAATGTTACCTGTGTTTTATTGTATTTTATTTATTTTGTTAAATATTTTCTAATTATATTTTAATCTGGCTCAACTGGTAATTGGAAGTGTTGTAGGTAGAATACTGCTGTCTGGGCTTTTGACAACTCTGGTCTAAAGGAATGCTAATTCCTCTACCAGGCCTTCCCTATGCATAAAGGTTTTTCCCTTAGCACTTACCAGGCCATTTGTGCCACACATATTTATTTGTAAATATTGTATATTGCCATTATGAAGCTAGTCTCTGAACCGCCCCACCTAAATTGAGCATGCATGAGGGCATTGAGTTTACCTAAACTGAAATTCTCCCAACACTTAGCATTGTGCTCTTTATATAGCAGATGCTAAATACATTTGTAACATGAATAAATGACTGAGAACCGAAAGCCTTATGCCTCCCAGAGGTATGTACATTTTGACCAGGATTAAGCCAAGAAGCATTTTTTAAATGTCTGCTATGTGCCAGGCATTGCTCTAAACTCTGGGGATAGAAAGGTAAAAATAGTCTCTGCCTTCAAGGGCTCGCTGTGGAGGAGACAACATACAAAGAACCATGTATAGACAAGGTACTTGGAGATAATCCACAGAGGGAAGGCACCAGAATTAAGGGGAACTGAAAAGCTTCCTGCAGAAGGTGAGATTTTAGCTGGGCCTTCAAGGAAGCCAGGAAAGCCAGGAGGTGGAGATAAAGAGGGATGGAGGTTTTCATTTGAAGGCCTCTAGCGATGGGATTTCTGATTTGAGATGGGGAGGCAGGTCACAACAGAGAGAGTATTTGGAGGCAGGTAGTACTACCTGACCTTCCATTAATAATGCACACCTTGCCTCTGGTTTTTGAATCACAGAGGTATGGCTATTCTACTCCTATGTACAGGGTATCCCGAAAGTGGTTTTTTTTTAGTGCAGTTTTAAGCTTTAATGACTTAACTACATTAAGACTTTGGGGTTATGCTTTGATAATTTAGCTTTTCCTAGGTTACAAAAATTCCATCCCTGCTTCTTTATCCTGGGTTTTGAATTCCTTGTTGGTGATGAAGCACTTAGTACAGTGTCTGGCACACAGTAGGTGTTCAATATTTAAATGCTCATTGACTATTGACTATGAACCAGAGAGTTTTATAGTGTTTCTTTTCATTCTGCTGGGAAAAGAAATCCCACAGGGGTCTTCCCTTGCAACATCCACTACCTTGTCTTGGGAAAGACTTTTGATCCTCAAGGAGAGAGTCCTCACACTCTGTTCTCTTGAACATAGCACACTGTGTGTTCTCCCCACACCAGTCTCTGTTGATAGCTCAAAAGGACCAGCAGTGTGTTTGTTCTCATCTTCCAATGGCTGACCCATTCAGTGCATTTTCTCCACTGAAACTCTGCTCCTCTAGCTCTGTTTTTGGAAGAGGAGCAGCATTTGTGATGAATGGGACTATTTCATTCTCAGAAGAGTCTTAATTTATTAAATTTCAGCAGCCAATTTCAGGGAGTAAATGTGTAACCTTAGGTAGCTAGAGGCAGGGCAGGGTGCATGAGGGACAAAGAAACAAGTCATTTTAAGTACTCTTGGTAAAAAGAAGTCATGATAAGTAAGATCCTTAAGCAGCTTGGACCAAACCAGACCTGAAAAAAGGGATGCTCTCTATCTTTGTCAGTCCTGACTGTGGTTGTCCAAGTTGGTATTTATCTAGTAGCATGTTGGAGCTAGCTTGAAGGGGCTTAAGAGAGCCAATTGTTAAATTTCCAGTGTGTGCATTTATACTTCAAAAGTCAGTCAACTACAAATCAGGTCTTCATTTATAGTTTCATGAAGAAAGTGAAGAAAATGTTAACAATGCAGATTTACATTTACATTTTAAATGATATTTAAACATTTACCAGCAAATCACTGTATTTATCCTAACTTGGTGTCATCTTTACATTAAGTATGTGAAGAGAGTAATCCAGCCTTATCGATGATTTAATCATTAAAATTGGCACAAAGCCAATCACAGATCTTCAAGGCACTCCACCTCCTTTCCAAATTGCTATTGAACAATCAATTTCTATTCTTTGAGCCTAACTATCCAATTCATTCCAAATCCACCAACTTGAGCTATTGTCTAGCTCACATCTCTCTCTCTTTTCCACAAAATAGTATGAGAGCCTGGGTTAAATGCTAGAAAAACTAAACAACTAGCAGCCCTATGATTTGGGCTGTACCTGGGACTTCATTGAACTTCACCCTGGAACTGAATATGATTTACTAGTGAGAAATACCTATAAAGATATGTATCTTCTAGGGGCGGCTAGGTGGCACAGTGAATAGAACACTGGCCCTGGAGTCAGGAAGATCTGAGTTCAAATGTGGCCTCAGACACTTGATACGATTACTAGCCGTGTGACTTTGGGCAAGTCACTTAATCCCAATTGCCATCCAAAAAGCAAAAAAAAAAAAAAAGATATGTACCTTCTGTACAATTGATAGTCTTAAGGAATTGCTTAGAGGCTGGTTGGTTGTAATCCTTCCTTCTTGAAGAGGACCAGAATGACGTCACTAAGTTCAAGTCAAGTTACTGTGTGTCCAGCTGTGACTGATCAGACTAAGAAATTAAATGACTCAGTCAATATCATGCCAGATGTCTGAGGTGGGACCTGGCTGCAGGTCTAGCTCTCTGTGTACAATGTCACCTTGTCCCAACTTTCTGTCACTTTATTAGTTTCATAACCTTATTTAAACTAAGGTCTTAAGACTAACGGTTGGTTTTGAATGTAGATTTGGATGCTAGATTTGCTATTTACTAACAATATGACTTTGGGCAAGTAACCTCCTTTTTGTTTTTTAGGCTACAGTATCTTATCTATAAAATGAATGAGTTAGTCTCTAAGATTTAGGTTTAAATCCTGCCATCTTCTTTCAAGGGGTAAACTGGTTCCCAAAGTATGATCTACTACTTATATTGGGTGATCACTAGCTTTTGCTGTATTAGCTAAATGAAAGACCACATAAAACCTTCTTGTAGGGAAAGGTCAGCTAGAGCTGGAAAATAATTCACAAAAAATCAGCTGTATCCTACAAATTCAATTTTGGGAGTTTGACAAATAGCTGTATTTGGATGCTTGTCCCAGGAATCCAAAAATGTAAGCATTGCTTTCACACACTGGTGTGTGATTGTTCTCAGGGAAAAGGTAGTTTGTAATAAGAAAGATTTTTGGTTCTAGTTTTGTTGCAGGGGTACGGGTTGAATCCCTCTATGGGGTGATTCCATTAGTCTTCATTCAATGTCTTATTGTGGTATGGAAGTGACCTTAGGATTACAAGGCTTGTTGTAGAGGAGATAATTAATCAGGTGTGTGCTATAAACAAATCTTCAAAATTATATGAGAAATAGATGAAAATGGAAAAAGGATTATAGAATTGATAGAGACTACAAAATTATATATATACATATTGCATTTGCATTTATTTTTTGCATATATTTTATATAATATTACAATTTGCATATATTTATATAAAAAATGCAAATGTAGTAAATAAAACCTTTCCTATCCTTACATCTATTTCCTATCCCTATATCCTCATCTGTATGTGTATATATACATATACACATGATACACATACAGATACATACACATGCATGTATGTATGTATGTTAAATTTGCTCTTACCACAGCCCTATGAGTTGGAAGCAAGAGCACTAAGGTAAGAAAAAAATAAATAAAGGTATAGCAATAGACAAAGAGGAGATAAAATTATCATTCTTTTTGTTGATGATATGATGGCTTACTTGGAAATCCCATAAAATTGGCAAAGAAACTGTTCAATACAATGAATAGCTTCAACAAAGAGGCAGGATACAAAATTAATTTATAAAGATCAACAGTATTTCTATATAACAACAATTTAATCAATGTGGTAATATTAAAAGGGAAATACCATTCAATACAGCTATAATGCATAAAATATCTAGGAATCAATCCTTTAAGGCATACTCAAGACTAATATAGATATAATTATAAAACCCTTTTTAAAGAAATAAAGAATATGTTAAACAATTAGAGGAGGTGTTCCTTGCCATATATATTTAAATATATAATATATATAATTTAAATGATAATACTTAAAGCATTTTACAGATATAGTACTATACCAATCATACTACCAATACTTTATAGATACTACCACATTTCCTTATATTATAGATAATACAGTAAAATTCATTTGGAAAAATAAAAGGTTCAAAATCTCAAGGGGAAATATTGAAAAATTAAGTTTCTTGTGAACTTATTAGTTTTTATTAGATCAGCCCCCTGACGCCCTCCAAAAAAACTGGGCCCAGTGAACAAGTTTCAGGAGTCTATGAAAAAATATATATTTTCACTAACTTTTTGATTTCTCCTTTATTCCCATGCCATTTCGTTTTATGTACTTAAAAATAATATTCTGAGAAGGGGTCTATAGGCTTTACCAGATTGCCAAAGGAATCTTTGACACACCAAATATTGAGAACTCTGGGACTAGAAAAAATAACTATGCTGAGTAATTTAATTCAATAAACAAATATTTGATAAGCTTAAAAACATAAATTACTTGAAGATGCATTCCTTAATTGACCAAAACTACTAGGAAACTCTCAGTACCAACCTGACTTAGGGTCCTATCTTATACTATATACAGCAATAAGTTAAAATGAATAGATGGCCTATATTTTAAATGTCACAGCATAACCAAAAAAAAATTTAAGTAGAATCAGATCAAGTGCCTTTTATAGTAATAGGAAGGGGACAGTTCTAATAAGAGAGGCAGCCACAAAAGATATAACAGATAATATCTATTATGTAACATTGGAAAACTTTTGAGTTTTGTTCCAAATGAACAGAGTCAATGGAATTGGATTAAGAAGGGAAACTGTTGACTGGGGAAAATTTCTTTGTATCAAATTTATGTTATAAAAGCATGATAGTCAAGATTTATAGGGTAGTTACACAAATACATGAACCAATAGTCTTTAAAGGATATGAATAATCAATTCTCAAAAGAAGAATTGCAAACTATACAACCACATTACCAATAATAAGAGAAATGCACATCAAAACAACTGTAAGGGTCACAACAGATGAGAATATTCAATGTTGGAGAGGCTACAGAAAGACACACACACCAATATACCATTAGGATAGCAAGGTATTGGTCTAACCCTTCTTGAAAATAGTCTGGAATCACGCCAAGAAAGTGACTAAACTGTCTATACCCTTTGACCCACTGCTAAGTATGTATCTGTAGCAGCAAGAACCCCAACATGCCCAGGGTGGCTGCAAACACAGGTTCTTAGATCTGCTTTTCTAAAGGAAAGCAACTCGGAATGGGTAAACAATCTTGCTATTATCAAACATATGTCATTTACCTAGTTTAGGGGGAAAAGGTCAGTACCCCAAACTTCAGAGAATACAAACAAAATACAAACAAGTTACAAGGGAAGTTACAAAGAGACAGAAAGGGATCAAGCAGACAGGCCTCCAAATGTCTTGACCATTACATCCATACCTAGTCAGTTACCAGAGAGGGAAGCATCAACATCTGGGTTTTCAAAGCCAGGGGCTCGACTGCTGCCCAGAGTCTCATCTGGTCAAATCACACAACACTTCTCAAAGTGAACCCCAAAACAAAGCCTCACATCCGGGTTTATATAGCCTTCTCCTGGCTCAGAGAATGTCACAACCCTCTTGACCCACTGCCCAATCACAAAGTATCTCCTGAAAAACAAGCTTCCTGCCACAGACTGCAGGTGCACTTAAACCAATCAAGGGTCCTAGGGGCAGGGAAGATCTTAAATTCACATTCCCATAACAATATCCCAGGGTCAATGACAAAAAGAAAGGTTCCAAAAATGGTAAATAGTCACAGCAGGACTTTTTGTGGTATCAAAGAATGATAAAGTAGATGACGTCCATTGATCAGGAAATGGTCAAATTGTGGTACATAAATATAATATGATATACCATAAGAAATGATGAATATGAACTTCTGAGAAATATGAGAAGACTATTTGAGGTTGGATTTTCTTCATATTCTTCAACCCAAAGAATGTATTGAAACAGACTGAATGAAGAAGCAGACATAAAGCCTTTTTACTAAACCAAACATTATAATTACAAAAATATATAAAATAATACCACTCTTCTCACTAAATATTTTTTGTTTTTGAAAATGCAATTATTTTTCATAAAAATATATTAGGTTTATATGTTATGGCTTATTATTTTTTAAATGAGTATCTTAAACTAAAAGTTTTTATTTCTATCATGGTAAATTTCAGAAGAAGGGCAGGTAGGTGCCACAGTGGACAGAGCACTGGGCTTGGAGTCAGGAAGACCTGAGTTCAGATTCGGTCCAGATACTTGCTAGCCATATGACTCTGGGCAAGTCACTTAACCCTGTTTGCCTTGGTTTCCTCATCTGTAAAATGAGCCAGAGAAGGAAATGACAAACCACTCCAGTATCTTTTTTTAAGAAAACCCTAAAAGGAATCATAAAGAGTCAGATACAACCAAAAAAGGACTAAACAACAACAACAAAATTCAGTATATATAACCTACATAAATAAAAGCCCTTTTGGGGGGTGTGGGGAGGTGCCCTTAATAGCATATTATCATATAAAGGCATCCTGAGACCACAAAATTGGTAGCCATTGAATTAGTCCAATTATGTCACTTTATGGAGGGGAAAACCAAGGCTCAGTGAGGGAAGTGACTTGACCAAGGTCATACAGTAAGGCATTTTACTGAGCTAGGATTCAGACCCAGATTGCTTAGACTCTAACACCAGTGCACTTATTCTTGTACCAGCTAGCTCAAGCATGAAGAATTCTGCAGAGTTTGTGAAGAGGGTGGATTCCAGGTGGTTTGGAACTTACATAAGAGATTGAGTCATAGGTGTGAACAAAGCTATTTGTTTCATGGGTTGTGAAGCAAAGGATAAAACATAATGTTGCTCTGTTCCCCAGGGATATTTGTAAATACCACAGTTTGGTTAAAATGAACAGTAAGAGTCTACTAGGCTCTCAGATCCATGAGGACAGGGACCATATCTTATGTAAATTTCGCATTTCCTACTACTCTAAGTTGAGGTATTTAAATGTATGTTGGATTGACTTGAAAGAAGCTTTCTCCAACATGGGACAGCATTAATGTGAACACTAGGAATAGTGGAAGTCAAAGAAGTGGTCATCATTCAGGCTGATGGTGGAGCCAGGTACAGGGGTTGCTATCTCTTAGAGACAGAGAATATTAGAATTAATGGTATCTGCATGATGGAGAGAAAAACGTGCATCCAGAGAAAGAACTAAATTTATATCCAGGTGGAAGCAAAATACCTGATCTTTTTCATTCTCTTATTTGATTTTATGTCCTCTTTCCCATTTTTCATTCCAGCTGGTACAATCCATCCTTATAACCTGACCATTGTATAATGTGAAAGTATTTACAGATCCTATACTTGATTATAAGACGCCATGGGGGAGGAGGGGAAGGAGGGGGACAAAATGTGAAATTCAAGGAATTGTGGAATTGAATCCTGTAAACTAAAAGGAAACAAACAAATTAATAAATTAAAAATTGAATTAAAAAAAAAGAATTAATGGTATCTGTGAGGAGGTGGATTTCTGAGTAAAGGACACTGGATCTGGTGTCAGAGAACCTGATTTCAAATTCTATATACTTATTTGAATAGTGTAACTGCTGAATGTTAGAAGAGTTTAGAGATGGGAAAGGACCCTATCAGGCAGTGTGGTGGTAGGGAGACAGTATAGCACAGGATTTTGGAGTCAGAGGAGCTGAGTTCTAATCCTGTTTCTGCCAGTTACTACCTGCATGGCCTTGGATGAATCATTTAATCTCACAAAGCCTCTTTTTGATTATCAAGCTGGCCCAGTGGATAGAATGTGGGACCTGGAGGCAGGTAGGCCTGAATTCAAATTTAACCTCAGAAGCTTACTACAGTTTGACCCTCAGCAAGTCACTTAACCCTGTTTGCCTCAGTTTCCTCACCTATAAAATGAGCTGGAGAAGGAAATGACAAACCATTTCAGTATCTTTGCTAAGAAAATCCCAGATGGAGTCAGGAAGAGTTAGTAACCACTGAATGATTGAACAACAAAAGCCTCAATTTCCCCATCTGTAAAATGGAATTAGATTACATGACCTCTATTAGAGGCCCTTCTGGCTCTGCATCTATGATCCTATATGATCTGAGACGATCTAATGCACCTCCTTTATTCCACAGATAAGGAAAATAAGACCCAAAGAGAGACCTGTTGTTGTCTAGTCAATTAGTCGTGTTAACTTCTTTGTGACCCCATTTGTGTTTTTGTGGCAAAAATAGTGGAGTGGTTTGCAGTTCCCTTTTCCAGCTCATTTTACAGATGAGGAAAGTGAAACAAGTAGTTAAGTCACTTGCCCAGGGTCACCAACTGGTATGTGTGAGTCCAGATTTAAACTCAAATCCTCCTGACTCATGTTGGCACTCTACAATGAGTCACCTACCAGTCCCTGGTATATAATCTTCTATTATAATAGATCATAAACTTATAGATTTAGTACTGAAAGGGACCTTAGAAATCATTCATCTACTCCAATTCCTCATTTTTGCGGAAAAGGTGTGGGGTCCCAAGAGGTGAATGGATTGCCCAAGGTCACATACATGTAAAGTGACTTGTCCAAGATCACATAACAAGTAAAGACCATATTTGGAATTTGACCCAAGCCTCTTGCTTTAAATGCAGTACTTTCTCCCCAACAAAACCACCTCTATTTCCAGTCCAGTCATCTATAGACAGTTCCTTGCTGCATTTTCCCCCCAATAATATCTTGGGTTTCTTTTGAAGCTTGAGACACTTGGAATTGAATCCTGCTTCAGACACTTACCAGCTATGTGACTCTGAGTAACATTCTGAACCTGTTTTCAAAATCTGTAAAATGGAGAAAAGAACAGAGCCTACCTCCCAGTGCCATTATGAGGATCAAAGGAGACTACACACTCACACACAGAGACACGCACACACACACACACAGACACACACACACAGACACACACACACACACTGCTTTGCAAACTTTAAATCAATATATTATTGTCTATTAAGCCACCTGAATTTGTTGAAGGCTTAACATCTTTCCAAGCCACAGCCCTCATCCCTCTTTCTAGTCCTGGAAACAACAACAAGGCATCTGCTAAAAACACTGGACCTGGGGCAATTTCCCTGAGGCACCTTCACCTTAAGAAAGGCTTTGACTGTTGGGTTCTTTCCAAAAATGACTCATCTAGCAGTCATCAGTGCGTCAGGAATCTAGCCTCTAAACTTTGATTCACCCTTAGTAAACAGTTCTACTCAACTTCAGAAACCTGTAATCTGTAAGCTGGAAGTAACATTGAAGGCAACAAATAATTTAAGGAGGAAAAAAAGTGATCCTATCTGTCAGCCCACAATGCAAGGTCACAACCTACATTAACTGCATAAGTACCACCCTCAGGAATCCCTATCGGGAAATGTCAGAGCAAGAGGAGGAGGAAACAGAAAGAAGTAATTTGATTTTGTAAACAACTCAGTGGAGAAATTGTGTTGACCTTAAATCCAATCTTTTTTTATGGGGATGATAGATAGATTTTATGGGCTTGGCTTATGAAAAATCCTCTCCTGGCCATTCATACGAGGTCTCTGGGTGGGGAAGCCCAGAGGTGATATGGTTTGGTGTCCATTTATGGTCCCTCATCCAGAGAATCAGATTGAGTTTCAGAGTTCAGGCCCAGTGATTAGTTACACACCTGAATTACTCACTCTTTCCAAAAGGCCAGGGAAGGGTTTCCTCAGGTAATTGCTTTCTACTGTGGTGGCTGTGATATAATAGAAGCAGCTGTGATGTAGAAAGATGTAATCAGAACCCCGCACTGGTGACTTCCATGTGAAAGATGGCTCTAATTCACTAATAATACCAGAAAAAAATTAAATCAATTCTGTAATTTCACCTCACATCTAACAAACTGAAAATAACTTCATGCAGAATCATTTCATGATGTGGTCTGGTCCTGTGATTTTATCAGTGTGGTAGATTCCTAGTGTGAAAGACTCCCTGTACCAATGCAGCTCAACAATTTATTTATTGACACAGAGACATCACTTTATAACAAATAATTTTCTTTTAAAAGAAAAATAGGAAAAGAATGGTTTCAGAAAAACTTGGGAAAACTTATATGACCAGATGCAAAATAAAGTGAGAAGAACCAGGAGAACATTGTATACAGTAATAGCAATAATGTAATGACAGTCAACTGTGAAAGACTTAGCTACTCTGACCAATACAATGATCCATGATAATCTCAAGGGACTCATGCTTTAAAAAAAAATGTTATCTACCTCCAGAGAGAAATGATGAACTCTGAGTACAGAGTGAAGCATATTTTTTCACTTTATTTTTCTTGCCTCCCCCCCCCCCCCCCCACCAACCACCCTGCAACGTGGCTAATGTGGAAACAGGTTTTGCATGACTTCATATGTATATTTGGGCATTATATTTCTTGCCTTCTTGATGGGTGGGGAAGGGGATGAAGGGTGGGAGAGAATTTGGAATTGAAAATGTAAAACAACAACAAGAATAGCAAGTGAAAAGAAGAAAAAGAGGAAGAGAAAAAAAATCAATGAGCAAAACTGATAAATGTATCAAAAAAATGACATTATATGCTATGTTCTCAATTCATGGATTTCCCAGTTCTGCAAAGAACTGGAGCTGGTATCTTCTCATATTTCTTCTTTGGAACCCTTTTTTTTGGTAATCTTGAAATATTAATTTTTTATTTTGTGACTTTTTCCCCTCCCATTTATCTTGCAGTTAGTATATATGTTATATATGTGTGTGTGTGTATGTATATATATATAGTTTATCTAGCTGTTTCTGCTGCTTTGCTTCAGTCCATATCTTTCCATACTTTTCTGTATTTATCAAGTTTCTTGTTTCTCATAGCACAATAGCATTCAATTACTTTTATGTAACTGCTTTTTGTTTAGCCATTCTCCAGTCAATAGGCATCTAATTTGTTTTCAGTTCTTTGCTACCATAGAAAAAAATACTTCAGCAATCCCTCTTACTTGATAGCTTTAAAGAGCTGAGTGGGGTCAATGAGTAGTCAAATGGCTTGAACCTCATCACCCAGCTAAGTACATGTCAGAGGAAGGACTTTTGTTCAGTTCTTCCTTACTCTAAGGGCTGCCTTCTACCTACTGTGCTATGCTGCTTAAATGTGACTTTAAATGTGATTTATTATCGTTATCCCTATCTCACAATTGTCTCTTTCATATGTTCTTGTGATCATTCAAATTGGTGGTCATGTCTAGAACATGCCTTGGACTTTCTCATCTTTACTCTTTTGATCCCACTTTTCTGTATATTTTACCAAATTCTATCTATCCTTTAAGACTCAGCTCAAATGCCACCTCCTTCAGGAAGTCTTCCCTTATCCTCATATTTGTAAGTTATTATGATTTATTTGAAGTTGTAGCATCTTGTTTACATCTCTTTCGTGATTGTAACATCGTCTATCTTTTATTTGCAATAGGAATGGCCAAGGCAGGGAAAGGATTGCTTTCCTCATGATGTCTAAGCTTAGAATTGATATGCTCATTGAGAGGAAAAGAATTCCCTTTTTTATGAGGCCATACATCCACAGCAAAGTAATTAATGAAGAAGACATCAAGAAAGATTAAGGTTTAATGGAGGTCTCTTCTGAGTTTCATGACCATGTGGAGAGACCTAAGCCTCACCCAAAGATTGCAATGGGATTCCTAGAGTGTCACCAGGTCCTCACAAAGTGCATAAAGGGCAATGAAAGTTGACCTCACACTTCCCCAAGAATTTTCTCTAATTATGAACCCCTGAAGTCCAAAGAGAGCCAACCCTAGAGAATCAACAAAGAAATTAGCTGAGATAATTGAGTAATAACTTTAGTGGAGAAGCAGAATGCAAAATAAGTCCAGAAAATGATCAGGATATAAATGCAACAGCAATAAAAACTGGGAAGATATGAAAGAGAGAAATTTCAATGAAAACAACTACAAAATGCACAAACACCTAGAACCCAATTTACCAAGATGCCCAGATACAAAACATTATTTATAGTAATAAAGGAAGACAAATAATTGTACAGGAAGCTAAGTGGTATTAGTGGATAGAATGGTAGGCCTGGAATCAGGAAGACCTTAATTCAAGTTCAGCCTTAGACATTTACTAGCTCTATGACCCTGGCCAAGTCCCTTTACCCTGTTTGCCTCAGTTCCCTCTTTTGTAAAATGACCTGGAGAAGAAAATGTCCAACCACTCTAATATTTTTGCCGAGAAAACCCCAAATGGGGTCACAAAGATTAGGACATGATTGAACAATAGCAACAGCAGAAAGTCCTGTTTTTCAGTGTTGACCAACTGATGATTTTATTCTGTTTTATGTAGAATACTTGCAGCACGTCCCTTTGAATCTCATGTAGCAACTGATCCTCTGTTCACTGAGTGAGAATTCCTAGTATTTGGATTATGACATTGTAACTTTAGACTTCTTTGAAGAAAGTTATACCTGTAAGGTCAGCACTTACGAGCCTGGTATGTTCAGATCTAGCAAATATCTCTGGTGCTTTGGTGTGGAATGGGACTAACAATAACCTAGTCAAATATGAGGAAAAAACTACAATACATGGGTATACATTAGGACTCAATACCCAAATCATTTTTTCTATACAGAAAATTACAGAACAATCATGGCAAGAGAACAAAGCACCAAACCATATAGCCCACAGAAGGAGCCAGAAGAGTTTAGCTTCAGAGATGGTTGATAAAGGAATGGTGGAGTGATCTGTGGAAGGTACTTAGCACAAGGACTGCTGAATTTTCACTGCTTGAGCAGAATGTGAGTTGAGCCCAAGATGTGACCCACAAAATCTTCTTCAATGATTACTCCTTTCCCAAGGATCATTCTTACAGCTCTCTGAGATATAGGACCTCAGAAAACAAATGAAACATCTTAGCAATTCATATAGTCTATATGCCCCATGGAAGGTGGTGTTTTGAAAGAAGACTGGGAGGTTTAGGATTTGCTTATTGAGTATTGTGTACTAATGAACCAGCTCTCTAGGTTATCTATCCAAGTGCATACCATAGTCTTCTGGACAACAGGCATGTTATCCATTTAGTTTTTCCTGTGTGGATATTTAGACAAAACTCTTTTGAGTGATTGTAGATCTCATATGGGATACTGTACAATGTTCTGGAGCATGATAAAGTCAGCAAAATGTCATCTTTAGATAGGAACAAATGGAAGACTGCACCAGCTGTAGGAAACCAATTTCCATTCTAACTCTGTATACTTCATGTCTCATAATTGTAGCAAATATTTTTGGGGTGCATAAATTTCTCCATGTTATATTTTGTTTGATATTATTGACGAGATGGTCATTGAAAGTACCTCTGTTGTTACACCTCTTGAAATATTCTTTATAATCTTAACACATGCATGGGGCACATCTTGGAGAAGGACCTTGAAAATCCCTGCACATAGTAACTGGTACTTGATAAACATTTGTTAAATGGGGGAAGGGAGTTATATTAATAAAATAGCTTTGCCATAAAATTATGTTTCATTTTCTCTCACCTAGAGTAATTTGGAAACAACCCCCTTCAAAAGACTTATGGCTTTAATAGGGCAAGATCTCTCTGCAACCAGAATGTGAGGATTGGCAACAGGAGAGGATGATGACTTTTCATGGTTCGCTAACTCAGTTTATTCCTCAAATGCCTGTGCCCAGAAAACTCACCTTCAAGTAAAGAAAAAGTGCTTGCAGCGTCAGATCTAATTCTGTGCCTCTGTTTAAACTCTTGAGCATCAAATTAGAACTCACCATTGGACTACTACCTTAACAAGGATTTTTTATTTGTAGGGCAGAAATCATTAATCATTTTTTTAAAGCCCCAAACAAATTTATTGTGCTTCCATTACTCTAATGGCCCAAATATAGACCATCCTTGAATACAGGAAATCATCTTAAAATAAAATATTTTTGAAGGAAATATATACATATGTATATATGTGTGTGTGCATGCATGTGTTTTGAAAAACACAACAAAAGTTTTAAGTGACCTGAAATGTGTTAGGATTCTCATTTATATTGTTCTGAGCTAAAATAATAACAATAAATCAAATGTATATATGGCACTTTCAGATTCTCAAAGCACCTTATTCATAACTACCCTGTTGTTTAGATAGTTCAAGTATTTTTAAATCCGTTATATACATGAGGAAAGCAGAACTCTGAGAAGTATCACAACATACCCAAGGTGACATAGCTACTAAGTTTCTAAGACAGAATTCAGTCCCAAGTCTCCAGACTACAGATCCAGTATGTTCCTACTACATCTCATTGACTCTCTAAGTGTGTTCTTTAGGCTTTACACTCATTCTTTATACTTACTGTCTGGAGATAGATGATCTCATGTACTCCTCTATCTTTGTTCTCATATAGACATTTTTGGAATCTATCTCTTGGAAAAGGGTAGGATCATAAGACTAGAAACCACGGAGTCCAATCCTCTCATTTTAGGGAGTGGAAGCTGAGACAGATTAAGTGGTTTGCCCAAAATGTCACTCAGGTGTATAGAAACAGATCCAGATTTTGAACCTAGGTTTTTTACATCTGGACAACTTTCTACTACACTAAATCTTTTAGACACTGGTTTTATGACACTGGACAAATCACTTAACCCCTGTTTACCTCAGTTTCCTCATCTGCAAAATGGAAATAATAATAGCCCCTACCTCATTGGGTTGTTGTGAGCATAAGACAAGATATTTGTAAAATTCTTTGCAAACTTTAAAGAGTTATATAAATATTAGCTATTATTTTTATACCAATCTGGCTGCTTATACAGAAACAACCCCAGTGTCCCCAAATAGGGGCATAGAGTGTCAGAGCTGGAAGGGAGCTTATAGACCAGTTAACATATTTTTCCCTTTGCCCCCATCTTATAGAAGAGGAAATGGAGGTCCAGAGAGGTTAAGGGTCCAGGGTCACACAGATAATTAGGGCAGTAGTGTTTAAACCAAGTTTCTCTCAATCTAGAGCCAATGCTTTCTCTACCACAGTTACTCTTCTCATGATGATTTTATTAATTCTAGTGCTAACCAGTGTCTAGGCCACTGGTGCCTTCTCCCTTCATCCCTTCATAGATGCTGACCACCAAAGAAACTGTCTTTGTCGTACTCTTAGACACTGATTTGCTTCTTGCCTACAACACCCATGAGACTGTTGCTTTTTTTTTTTAGAATAATGTTCTCCCTAATGTTCCCTTGGGGAAACTAGGTGATGTAGTGGGTAGAACACTGGGCCTAGAGTCAGGAAGATCTGAGTACAAATATGGCCTCAGACACCTACTAGTTGAATGCAAGTCACTTAGCCCCTATTTGCCTCAGTTGCTCATCTGTAAAACAGAAACATTCTGGAGAAGGAAATGGCAACCCAATCCAGCATCTTTGCCAGGAAAACCCCATGAAAAAATCCATAGGGTCATGCAGAGTCCAGACATAACAAGGACTGAATAAAAGCAACAGTGTTCCCTAATATTGAGGACAATGCCCCTAATGTTGCACCTGTTTAAAACAATTTATTATTTACACATACACACCTATAGACTGCTGTGTGGTACAGTGGATAGAGTGCTAGAACTGGAGTCAGGAAGACCTTAGTTCAAATCTAGCCTCAGATACTTCCTAGATGTGTGACCCTGGGCAAGTCACTTAACTTTTATTTGCCTCCATTTCCCTATCTCTAAAACTGGATAATAATAGCACTGAGCTTGTGTGAGGATCAAATGAGATAATAATTGTAAAGCACTTAGCACATAGTAGGCATTATATGTGCTGGCTGTTATAATATATAATATATATGCACATGTATTATATGTGTATATATCATATATGTATATATGTTGTATATATACATATATGTATTATGACTGTAGCACAATAGGCATGCTATTGTCCAGAGAGGGCAAGGCAGCATGGTGTAGCAGATAGAGGGCTAGGTTTGGATTCAGGGAGACCTAGGTTCACATCCTGCTCTGTTTTATACTAGCTCTCTGACTGTGGGTGAGTCATTTAAAGTCAAACACCTGAGACAGCTCTTAACTACTAAATCATAGACAGATTACAAATCACCATTGGTAGAAGGAGCTCACATACCAGGAGTTCCTTTGATTATCTCTACAATTGTATGTTTCATTATTTTTAAAAATGGCAGCCATGTTGTAGGGCAGCTGGGGGCATAACAGGTAGAGTGCCAGGCCTGGAGTCAGAAAAATTAGTCTTCCTGAAGTCAAATTTGGCTTCAGGTAATACTAGCTGTATGACCCTGGGCAAGTCACTTAACCCTATTTGCCTCAGTTTCCTCATCTGTACAAATGAGCTGGAGAAGAAAATGGCAAACCACTCCAGTATCTTCATAAGAAAACCCCAAATGGTGTCATGAAGGGTTATGTACAATTGAACAACAATAACAACAACAAAAAGCCATGTTATGGGTCTAAATTTAGATTAAAGCTGTAAAATCAGGAATGCTGATCTACTTCTCCAAACTAAATATCCTGCAGTCGTTTGCTTCACACACTGCTGTAAGCTAGGGAGGCCACGACTCTAATGTGTAAGACCTGGTGCATTGCAGTCCTAACAGTAACAGACAATTCCATCTTTCCACCTATGTGAATTGTCTCTTTAGTTACTGTATTGCTTTTTCAATAAGATATTTTCTACTTGCTCAGATTTCTGAAGATCCAAGAACATGTATTTTGCTTAGTTCTGGAGACATTTATTTTATTATTATAACTTTATTTATAATTATTTGCTAAAATAACTCTATTGTATAATATACTATATTATAATACACATTAGTATATTTATCAAGTATTTATTATTATTAAATCAATATTGGTATAACTTTATTATATAAACTTATTATTTATTATCACTTTAATAACTATATTTATGCTTACTTGCTTTCAATACATACTCCCTTTACACTTAAGGTCATGTCTTTTATTTTTTAAGGGTCTCCCCTTTTCCTAATTTGAAATGTCAAGGGAATGGCCATTAAGCTTCTGACAGCCCAATTGCATGTGGGTTAGATTTTCTTCTCCCCTGAAATGTCATCATGATTCTTAGAGCAGGCCTGTTTCTTTACCTTGTCCTACAACTTCTCCATCTAACAAACTCTTATTCAGATACCTGAGCAGGCCCCAAATATTGTTGCTTAGGAAACTACCATAACTGGCAGATGGTGGATTCTATGGAAAACAGCCTAACATTTCTCATTTAAATAACTTGCTATGTGGTCAGTTCGATGTTATGTGGTGTGGAGGAAATGAAAAAATTAGAAGTCTCAGATTCTTCTCTGGGGAAACTTCAATCTCAATATGGAGCAAAGATGTAGACAAACATGTCTGTTGATCAACAAGACAGGGAAACACAAAGTGAATCACAGAGTATCCTAAGTGTTCAGATATTGGAGGTTTCCCTTTTAGGCAGTGTTGTGTAGTAGAATAAGCAGAACTAGATTTTAATCCTGACTGCCACTTACTGCTTGTGTGACCTTGGACAAGTCTTGTAAGCCTTCTAGGCCTCAGTGAAATGAAGAGTTTGGATTAGATGACGTCTAAGGCATCTTCCAGCTATAGAGGCCATGAGGTGATAATCCTATGAAGTGAAATGATTAGCTGATCCCTGTTCATGAACTTCCCTTCCGGCTCTGAATCGATTTTTCAGATGTTCCAGTCTGTACTGGACAGTGGGAGCTTCCTGAAGGACCTGGGAGAACTTTGAACTGGTCCTGAGGGATGGGGAAGAGGGGACTTGGATTTTCCCAAGGCAGCATCAGAAGTGAACATTCCATTTGTTGTGGAAATTCTAAAACATTTCCTTGAAAAAGACTTGGAACAGATGGAGAATGTATAAGGATTTAAAAGAACTTTTTTTTCCTATTTGGATACACAACATCTTCCAGGTCTTTCAGAGATCCCAAAATCTAAACAAAAACATTCTTTGCCATATACTACTTCTAAAAACTGACAATCAGAGAAACCTGTGCAAATGGACAATGCTTATCCAGGGTGGGGAAGGGAACCTGTAGCCTGGAGGCCACATGTAGCCCTCTAGGTCCTCAAGTGCACCCCTGCCTTAGCCTCTCCCCTACTCAAAAATCTCCCATTGCTCCCTATTGCCTCTAGGACAAAACACCAAATTTTCATCTTGGCATTTAAAGTCCTTTTCAGTGTAGCTAGTTCTCACCTACCTTCCTTTCCAATTCCATTTTTCATTACTTCTCTCCATGTACCTTCTGTTCCAATCAAACTGGCTTGCTCTAAGTATTTGTCAGACATGACAGCCCATCTCTCTAGACATGGCACCCCACCACTCCCCTCTGTGGTGCCTTTGCACATACGGTCTTTCATGTCTGGGCTATGCTTCCTCCTCATAACCCCCCTGAACAATCTCCAGCTTCCTTCAAAGCACAATGAGTCTGTTGAAGCTTCCTGGGCTTTCTTTAAAACTCTTCAAATCCTACCTTCTTCAAAAGGTCATTCCCATTCCACCCCCCTCAACCCTCATTGCTATGTCTTCTCTCCCAGATTACTTTTCACTTACATTTGTACATAAACTATTTTGCTTATTTTTTGCCCCATAAGAATGTAAGCTTCTTAAGGGCTGGTTTGAAATATTAGCCTTTTTTTACTTCAACTTTTTGCATCACAGTTCCTGTCACCCAGCTTAATAAATGCTTGTTGCCCAACCCCTTCCCAATTTTGACTATAATTCATATTTATATGGGACCCTCTACACAGCAACCCTATGATGAAATTATACAGATAGGGAAACTGAGGCTTAGGGAGATTGATTAGCCCAAAGTCACATATCTGTCAAATAGCAGAGGTGGGTCTAAAATGCAAAAGTCCTAATTTCCAGTCCTGAGTAATTCCCACTACCCTAAAATTACCTCCCTGACCCAGAGGAAGGCACCCTCTGTTACAGAGTTCCTAGAGAAGGCAACTTTTCTAATATGTTGCAATAATTTTTGAATTTGATGGGAAAGAAAGTTCCCAAAGGTGGCAGTAAAGAGAGGCATTCACCTCACAACTTTTCGACCATGAACAGATATGTTTCCACTGCCAGTCCTCTCAGGGATGAAATAATTTCATTTGGAATTAATAGTCACGTGTAAATAGTTCTGGCAAGGGATTTAGTAAACTCTACCTTGCAAAGTCTGATCTGGCTCAACTGTAAGCAAGAATAGACCAATAACAGACCAATAAAAATCATTCCCACTATTTTCCATGGCTTCTGTAAAGATTACTCAGGGGACTCTGACACTTCTGCATAAAAGAATCTGAGGGACAGCCAGCACCTGAGAATATACAGATTGATGAATGATCTGTGAGCTTACTATAAACTCTCTGTATGGAAACACATATTAGTAGATGAATCCTAGAGGTATAAAAAATTCAAGTAACTTACCCATGCACATAATTAGTAAGGAAGCATCAGGTATTCTTCAGGCAGCTGGGTGGTGCAGTGGATAGAGCATTGGACTTTGAATTAGAAAGACTCCTCTTCATGAATTCAAATATGGCCCCCAACGCTTGCTAGCTGTGTGACCCTAGGCGAGTCATTTAACCCTATTTGTCTTAGTTTCCTCATCTGTAAAATGAACTGGAGAAGGAAATGGCCAGCTTCTCCAGTATCTTTGCCGAGAAAACCCCAAATGGAGTCACAAAGTCATATTCAACAGAACAACGAATAATAGGTACTCTTGAGTCTAAGCCCAGCACACTGTTCAGTAATGCCCTCCTGATTCATGGATCATTAGCATGGCATAGGAGTCAGTGTTATTGCTGCTATAAAATCAAGAGAACTGGGTTTGAGTTTGGGCTCCAATACGTACTAGCTGGGTGATCGTGGTAGAGTTGTTCACTCTGAGTCTCGGTCACCTTTTTACCTGTATAAACAGGTTCAATACAGTTTACTTATGTAAATTGTTTATATAAACTATTCCATTGTGAACTCTTATTAGAATGAGGAAGGCTTTCTCTTGACCTCCTTTTGTAAGGCAGTGACAGGTTTTTCTAAAGTTGCTTGGGAAGCAAACATGGTCTAAATAACTTTCCCTACTGCAGACTCCACCTCCTTTCCCCTGCCCATGAACATATCATGAAAATGTTCTTTGAGGAGCACTGTTGTGCTCAGATCTTTTCTTACTTCTAAGAGCAATTGTATGGTTTTCCAAACCATTTATTGAAGAAGATGTGTTCCCTTGCCTCCTCCTCTAGAAAATCCAACCAATGACAACCATTGAGGCAATCATTGTTGAAGCCTCTGTCTCAGCCTCCAACTTCAACAGCTGCCTTTGGTGAGATGTAAGAAAGCCAATTGCTGAGGGAACAATAACTAGGAGGTAATGTATAGCTGCTTTCTTGTACTGACTGCTGTCACCCCTCTCTCACACTCACCTCTCTCATTTGACTGGGAAAGAGAACATGATAACGTCACTATTAGTGGCAAGGAGGACACAATTGTTATCAACAGCCTGTTCATGACAAAGTTTTCTTTGGCACAAATTGTCCCCAAACTAGAAATTACTGGCTGGTTGCATAACTACACACCCAGATCCCACTGAATCTTTTTTCCTCTGGGTTGATCCATTCAACCTCAGCATAGGCTGATTGCTGCCCCTCCCCAACCATCCCTCACTGGTCATAGGTTCCCCCCTAAACAACTGAAGGGACTCTATATGACCAAAGTTCCTTTACACTTATAATGAAGAGAGACAGGGAGAAGCTGAGTTTATCAGAACATGTCTGACCTACTGATTTGTAATGAAGCATTTACACTCTGCAATTCCATAGCAAGTTGTGAGATTTTTCTGACCAAAACTGATGGAATTAGAAGATAGTTTAGTCACTGACTGGCAAGGGATTTCATACTTTCTATGAAGGCAATTGAACCAGATAATAGCTCTTATGAGAGTAATCATGGACAGCAGAGAAGAAAGTCAGTTATGGAAAAAAGAAACTAGTACTTGAAAGGGTTTAGTCCTTACCTTCCCTCTCCCCCTCATAGTCCATGGTATTTAAGGTTGAACCATTTGCCCAATAGAAGACACTATACCCATCACAGGCCAATACTAGGAGATGAGGCAGAAGACAGTTATGAGGATTGTAAGCTTTGAGAGCTGACAAGTGAGCCAGTCCTAGTTGTGGGGAGGAGAGGACTGATTTCTCAAAAAGCTGGGCTCTTCTGTAACTGGCTCTCTTCCCTTGAATGCTTTCTCAAAGAGTTTTCTTAAAGAGCCACAAAGTTATGGCTGATGCTTAGTTAGTCAAGGTTAAATGTCCCTCTAACTTCATGAATTAAAAATGTTAATAATATACTAAAGAATCATCAACAAATATGGACATTTCCATGTACAAAGAAGGCCAGAAAAAAGAGATTTGTTTTTGATACTGTGAATCTATTATATACAACTTTTAAAAATGTATATTAAATTTAATGTGATAGTGCTCCTCTGTGTCCCCTTTGAATATCTGTGTCCCCTTTGAATATCTGTGTCCCCTTTGTTCTGTTCTCTGTGTTTTAAAAGATTCATTGTTACCCTTTTCTTTTTTTAAAGAAATCAATCATTAGTATCACTCCCCCCCATCTCCCCTTCTCTCTTTGAAAATAAAAGCTTTTCTTTGAAACAAATAATCATAGTCAAGAAAAACAAATTTGTGTTATATTGATCTTGTCTAAAATTGTTTATTTCAATCTGTACTTATATTCTATCATCTCTCCACTAAAAGATGGGAGGTATGCTTCTTCATTAGACTTCTTAAGTTGTTATCAGTCATTATTTTGATTAGAGTTCTTAAACTTTTCAATATTGTTTTGTTTTCTTTGACAATATGGTCATTGTATTAATGCTTCTTCTTGTTCTTATCATCTCACTCTGCATCATTCATTCATATAAGTCACCCCAAATTTCTCTGAATTCATCCCTTTTATCATTTCTTACAAAGCAATAATATTCCTTTACATTCACACAACATAATCTATTCAGTCGTTCCATAATCGATGGGCAACCACTTTGTTCCCATAAGAAGTGCTGCTATAAATGTTTTTGTACAAACAGATCCTTTCCCTCTTTTAAAAAGAATATCTTTGGTCAGAGATGTTTAACAGATCAATAAGGTACCCTGGATAAAGGGTATTCATGGTTGAGTGACATTTTGAATTTAGCTCCTAATGGCTTTCAGAATGATTGAACCAATCCCCAGCTTTCACCAACAGTGCTTTAATGTGCCTATCCTCACACAATCCCTCCAACAATTGTTACTTTCCATTTTTTGTCATCTTTGCCAATCTGATGGGTGTGAGGTGGAACCTCAGGGGTTTAATTTGGATTTCTTTTATTATAGTGGTAGAGTATTTTTAATACGGTAGCTTATAGTTTAGACTGCCTCCCTTGGTAATACTTGTTCCATTTACATGTTTAGCAATGGTTCTTGTTTTTATATATTTATATAAATTCACTTACATGTCTTGGATAATGATGATGATGACAATAGTGGCATTTGTGTGGTTTTTTAAAGTTAGCCAAGTGATTTATAAATATTATCCCATTTTATCTTCACAACAACCCTGGAAGCTAGATGTTATTTTTATCCCATTTTAAAGATGCAGAAACTGAGTCAGACAGCAATTGTGACTTGCTCAGGATCATAAAACTATTAAGGTCTGAAACCAAATTTGAACTCAGGTCTTCTTGACTTTATGTCCAGAGCTTGATGCACTTTTATGTAATCAAATTTGTCCATTTCATCTTCTGTGATCATCCTTACCCACAATTTCATTAAGAACTCTTCCCTTATCCATGGTTGTGAATCCTTCTGTTGTCCTTTGGTTTGTTGAGGATCTGACCTCTTACATCTGGGTCATGAGTCCATGTGGAACTGATTGTGATACATGGTATGAGTTGGTGCTCTAAGTCTAAATTCTACCAGATTGTTTTCCAATTTTCCCAGCAGTTTTTGTCAGATAGTGAGTCATTACTTAACCCAGTAGTTTGTGTCCTTGAGTTTATTGAACATTATGCAACTGTTCTGAATTGCTTCTGGATCTTGTGTGCTTAATCTGTTCCACTGATCATCTTTTCAATTTTTTATCAGTACCAAATTGCTTAGATGATTGCTTTTTCATAGTGAAGGTTGAGACTGGTACTGCCAGTCCTCCTTCCCCCTTCCTTCCTTCCTGTCTTTTTCTTTTTTCAATTTTCCATGGGATTCTTGACCTTTTGTGCATCCAGATGAATTCTGTCACAATTTTATCTGGTTCTATTAAATAATCCTTGGTAGCTTGGTTGGTATGGCAATGAATCTGTAAATAAATTTAAGGTAGTATTGTAATTTTCATGTTAATAGCATGGCTCAGAAAGGAGCAATTAATTCTTCTCCATTTATTTGTCAGTCAATAAGCATTTATTAAGCTCTTACTGTGTGTCAGACACTGTGCTAAGCACTGGAGGTACAAAGAAAGGCAAATATAGTCCTTGCCCTCAAGGAGTGTACAATGTAATGGGGGGAGACACCGTGTAAATACAGTGAGTAAGTATGTGCAAGATGTATACAGAGTATATGGAAAGATTCATACAGAGTAAATAGAAAGTAATCTCAGAGAGGAAGAGAGTAGCATCTAGGGAAAGCTGGAAAGGCCTTTTGAAGAAGGTAGTACTTGTGCTGAAATTTGAAGAAAATAAGAGAAGCTAAGGTGGAAGTGAGGAGATAAAACCTTCCAGAAATGAAGGACAGCTAGGGAAAAGGGGGAAAAGATGGGAAAATGGCGTCATGTACAAAGAACAGCAAGTAGGGTGCTATTGTTAAATTGCAAAAATAAAGTAGAAGAAAACTGGAAAGATAGAAAGAAGACAGGTTGTGAAAAAGATTTAAATGGTAAACAGAGGCTTTATTTTTGATCCTGGAAGAATTAGGGAACCATTAGAGTTTGCTGAGTTGTAAGTGTTGGGAGGTGAAACAAAGTGATCTATTCTTTAGGAACATTAGCTTGATAGTGGAGTGGAGAACCTTACAGTGAGGGGAAACTTGAGGTAAAGGCCAATTAAAAGGAGGAGATGAGTATCCATGCAAAAAAGGTTAAGAATCTCTGGTTTAGAGGATGGGTCCTTAATAGCAGATTTAAGGGGCAGATGCCCCAATCAAGAAATGGTTCTCCTAGTTCCCTGGCTTGTCTCACTTTTGCCTTGAGTTTATTTTTATATCTACAGTCATGAAAAAGTGTGCTAAACCATTACTGATTAGAGAAATGCAAATCAAAACAACTCTGAGGTACCACCTCACACCTATGAGATTGGTTAATATGACAAAACAGGAAAATGATACATTTTGGAGAAGATGTGGGAAAATTGGAACATTGTTGTTGAGTTGTGAATTGATCCAACCCTTGTGGAAAGCAATTTGGAACTATGCTCAAAGGGCTATGAAACTGTGCATACCCTTTAATCTAGCAATACCACTACTAGGTCTGTATACCAAAGAGATCATAGAAAAGGGAAAAGGACCCACGTGTACAAAAATATTTATAGCAGCTCTTTTTGTGGTGGTCAAGAACTGGAAATTGAGGGGATGTCCATCCATCGGGGAATGACTGAACAAGTTGTGATGTATGAATGTAATGGACTACTATTGTTCTTTAAGAAATGATAAGCAGGCAGATTTCAGAAAAAACTGGAAAGACTTAAATGAATTGATGCTGAATGAAGTGAACAGAATCAGAACATTGTACATAGAAACAGCAATACTGTGTGATGATCAACTACAATAGACTTAGTTCTTCTCAGCAATACAGTGATCTTTGACAATTCCAAAAGACTCATGATGGAAAATGCTGTCCACATCCAGAGAAGAGCTATGGGAGTCTGAATGCAGAGTGAACAATATTATTTTCACTTTTTTTTTCTTTTTCTTCTCCTGATTTTTTCCTTTTCTTCTGTTTCTTCTTTCACAGCATGACTAATGTGGGAATATGTTTAAAGTAATTTATGATATGTATAACCTATATCAGATTGCTTGCTGCTGTGGGGAGGGAGGAGGGAGGGAGGAAAATTTGGAGCTCAAAACCTTACAAAAATGAATATTGAAAACTATCTTTACGTGAACCTGGAAAAAAATAAAATTCTATTAAGTAAAAAAATAAGAGCTTACTTTTGATAAATATAGGCATCAATTTATATTTATGTCATTCTTTGTAGATGATGTAGATATGTCACTCTCTTTGTAGATGCTCCTTTTTATGGGAAATTGCTTGGGGGAAATTTTTCAATGTTTTTTTTAATGGAATCGCTGCCTGACCCCTCTTTATACTTGTTTCTCCCTTTCCAGAGAGCCACCCTTTCCCTAGATTTCTACTCATGCCTGAATTTATTACACAAACAAGGGTTAAAAGCCTCCAGATTTCCCCTTATATAACAGCAGGCAAGAGGGAATAAAACAGTAGTAGTAAAATGACAGAGAGCAAAGGTGAGGCATGGTGCATTTGGACAAGAAGCAGTCAGTAGCTTGTACTACCAGCTGCAATCAGCTTTCCTTGGACTCTGTTCTCTCCCAGAAAGTAAAGAAATCATCTACCTGCTTAGCAGAGACAGAAGTGTTGGGTAAACTCCTTTCAATAGGTAATCAAGAGAAAATCAATGATTTCTGATGGATACTCTATAGTATAGATACTCATCATCATACACTGTTGACCATTATTTTCTTGGTCCAGCTCTGGAGGAACAGGGATATAGCATTCCAGAGGTCATGTGACCTGCCCTCTTCTTTGCAAGATGGATAATAGGAATCCACTTCCCTTTCCCAAAAGCTTTGTAGAAAGTCACAGATACCCAAGTTCAAACACTTTACCCATTGAACTCTAGGACAGTGTTGACTTGCGTACCTCATCTCCAAAGCAACATTCACAAAAGCAGTACTAACTGCTTTATATTTGGCACACTTCTAATCCCATGGCCTACAGAGTCCTTTCTCCTACCATTCCCACGCTTGGATGAAAAGCCCTGCTTCCCTACTCCTGAATTTTTATCCCTAATCACATCAGCTATGCCCTGCCCACTACTGCTATTGGATTATTGGACTATCAGTCACAGACCTAAAGCCAGAAGGACCTTAGAAGTGATTGAGTTCAGAACCCTTATTTTCCAAATGAAGACTATAAATGATTTGTCCAGGGTGACCTAGGTAGGAGGCATCAGAGACAGATTGGAAACCAGGTCCTTTGATTTGAAACCCTGTTTCCTTTCCACTACAACACACTGTCTGATCTGTACAATCTGGAACTTAGACTGCAGTGTTGATAAACTACCCTTCACTATTTATCTCTTTCTTAAAACTTTCTCTGGAGGACCCTTCGTTCCTCCCAGCCTTTCCGGTCCTGGCAGGTCCTTCACTCAGACCTGATACACAAGATGAAGAAGAAGAAACACTCTGTTTCCCACCTGACATTTTCAGACCCTTCCTCTGCTGCCATCACTTAGCAACTCCTGTCTATTTAAATTTTATACCAAGAATTATATCACTCTCCTCTTTATTGTTCTTCTCCCCCCTTTCTCATTGAATGCCATACAGTACCAGCCTCACAGTTCTCCTCTATACCATGGTACCTGCCCTCACCTCAGTTATTGCAATATTAATTTCCATTACCCTCTGAACACCCCGACCTCCCATTTCATTAACCTTCTCAACTCCCTTGACCTTCATCTCTATTTTACGTCACTCACCCAAGTGATTGGTTGTATCTCACACTGTGCCACCACCTCGAAATGGTCTACTTCTAAGGTCTTGAACTCTGGACTTTTCTTCCCACTATCGTAGTATATCCCACATTCCCATCTCTCTCATGGGCTTACTCTTCTGTAAACTTTTCTTTGTCTATAATGTGTCCTGCTGATTCCTCCCTGTTCTCTCAGGCTACATCAATATCCTGGGCCTACTTTCTTCGCATCACAATTTTCCACAATCTTTTTCTTTCTCTCATTTGTTCCCCTCTCATCCCTCACTCCCACCCTCTCCCTGCTTCAGGCCTTATTATCCTTTTCCTGGACTATTATGATAGCTTCCTAAATGATCTCTCTGTCTCTATTTTCTCCTTATCCACTCTGCATTCCATAATGCTGTCAAAATGGCTTTCCTATTGCACTGGTTTGACCATATTGTATCCTGTTAAAAAAAAAACCCACAAAATCCTTAATGTGACATTTAAAGTCTTCCACAACATTCCTCCAACCTACCTTTACAGCCTGATTGTACACTACTACCCTTCACACAATCTGTGCTCCAATCAAGCTGTTTCCTGACCTTGACATGCTTTCTCCTGCTTCCGTGTATTCATACAGGGTTTCCCCCATACCTAGAATGTACTCCCTTCTCATCTCTGTCTCTCAGAATCCTTCTGTGACCTGTGGTCATGGGGGCTCCTTCCTACAAGGGGCTCTGGCTCTGGATTCTCATGGACCCAGATTTCTTTTCAAAGAAGAGACTAATAAGGCAGGCTTCTCTGTCTTTGCATCATTGTCTGTCACCCTCAAAACTCTAAGACAAAGCTTAGCTTTTATTAAACTCATGTCTATAGTCTCCCTTAAAATGTATATAACAGGGTCCCTCTAGCTAAAATAAAGTATTAGCTATAGAACAGCTGTTAATTTCTTACACTGCAAAAAAATGCTGAATGAATGAAAAAGCATTTATTAACCCTTTACCTTGTGCCAAGCACTGTGCTGCGTGCTGAGACTACAGAGAAAAGAATTGAGTCTTTGCTCTTTGGGATGCTTAAGGAATGCCCTAATTGAGAGAGACAATATATAAAAATTAAGTCAAGCTGTTTCCTGACCTCAACCTGCTTAAGATTCAGAAGACTCAAATAACTCTCAGATGTGCAGAAACAAATACAGAACATGCAAAACAATAATCCATCACACTCGTGATACTCTTCCAAAAGGCAGAAGCGATTAGGGAACGAGTGAACAGATATTTCACATTCACCTCAGAGCTGCAAAGTCTGATCAGCTCCCATAGTCCTGCTATCCCATAGTCCAACTATCCCAGCAAGCCAGGAATGGCCCTTCCATCTTACAGGTGTCTGGGTGATCCAAGAGGCAGGCATCTTTTCTTCTTAGAAGAAGGTGACTGACTACCTTTTCTCCTGCCTGGGCACCCCACTCAAATCCTTTAGATTTCTTGAACTCCAGAGGGTACTCCAGAGATGGAAATATCCATTTTTAAAGATCACTGCCTACTGGCTTGTGCTCAAGAAAGAAAAAAGAGAACAGAAAGCAGACTCACATGGGCTAGCACATGTTCCTACTCTCCTCCTTTTCACTTATAGTCTATAGCAGAGGTTCCCAAACTTATTTGGCCTACCACCCCCTTTTCAAAAAAAATATTCAGCACCCACCTGGAAATCTTTAAACCTTTAAATTTTTTTTGCCTTTTTTTAAAGAGGGCAATTGGGGCTAAGTGACTTGCCCAAGGTCACATGGCTAGGTTTTGTGTTGTGTCTGAGGCCGGTTTGAACTCAGGTCCTCCTGACTCCAGGGCCAGTACTCTATTCACTGTGCCACCTAGCTGCCCCTAAACCTTTAATTAAAAAAAATTTTTTTTTCATTGTTTCAAAACATACAAAATATTTTTAAATTATGCATCTTAAATTTAATAATTTATTGTAAATTTGTGGGGTTTTCCTGCATTGAAATTTTGATGGCACAATATTGCACCATGTAGTCATATAATATATTGTAAACAGGTCATCACGCCCACATACTCCTGCCAGTGCATGCCGGACTTCCTGACAATGTGCAATACCCTTACCTGCTAACACTTACTTGAAAAGACCCATCAGCAGTTTGACCACTGATAGGTTATAACTTACATTTTGTGTGTTTATTTGGAAAATAATATAATCACTATGACTTTTACTGTTATACAACAAATGAAACATGTATGAATGATATGAACGGTTTAAAAAAATTTTCTTATCGTCTTTCCTTATGCTTCCACTGCCCCCTTATTTTTATTTAACATTCCCCAGTTGCACCTGAGGCTACCCCCCTGGATCATTCCACCACCTCCCAGGGGGTGGTATCGCCCACTTTGGGAAACTCTGGTCTATAAAGTGTGTGACTCCTCTGGAATGAGTCAACAATCTTCTTCAACCTAATCCTCTCCTCCCACAGAGCACACATCCTTCTGCAATAGGCCAGTGCATACATAAAGCTCCATGGGAATTACCCAAGTACAACAAATCAATGGGTTCTTCCATCATGCCTCATAGATACATTTCTCTTCCAAAGTTCAGCTCAGTTGTCCCCTTCTCCATGGAGGTATTTCTGATTTTTCCAAATAGAAATATTCTTTCTTCCCTGTAAAGCCAAACATGAGCAGCTTTCCAGAGGACTGCTGCTATGAATAGCTTCCAAGGTTCTGATTACACAGTATAGTGAATTCTCTATTTATTTAGTAACAAATTAAGGCAAAAAATTCACAGAAAATCAAAATACAACATTCACCATGTTATAACTTAACAACTTAACACTAAAATGGCCACGTAGTTTTCACCAAAGTGGTCACATAGTTTTAAACAAAGTACATTCATTTAATAACTTGATCGTTTAGTAAGTCCTTAATTTAATCACAAAGTACAAAGGTCAAAGTTCTCTTTTAAAGAAAGTGCATTCATTTAGTCAATCACAAAGTCCATCCCTGGTCACAATTAAATTACAATATACTCAGTACCCTCTTAAGGGGTAGTAGAAAGTACACTCCTAAGTCATAAGTAAATTACAATTTCATCAGTCACTACTTAGTACTCTCTTAAGGGGTAGTGGAAAGTACAAAGGCCATCCACCCCTAGGTCACAAGTAAGTTACAATTTCATCAGTCAGCATTAAATACCCAAGGAGAGGCTTTTTCATCTTGACTTGAGGCAGGCTCTCAGCTTCCATGGTCCCAGCTACTGCCCTAACCTAACCAACCGCCACCTGAGTTCACAGGAAGATAGCTCCCATTCCTTGTCCAGTTCTCCATGCAGTTCCTATTCCATATTGAAGTTCACAGTGTCTAGTCCACCTCAAGTCCGTATTCAAATACCAGGAAGCCGAGCCCCAGAACCAGAAAGTCAAAGTCATTACAGTAACCACGAAGTTGGTACACATGGTTAATGCAGTGAATGCCCACATTCCCAAGCCTTCACAACAGAACAGGTTCCCTCAAGCAGGGATCCTCCTCTCTCACTCACAGTAGCTCCTCAGAAGAAGTTCCCAGAAGAAGTCTCAGCAGAAGCTCCATTCTCAAAATCAAAATCACTCTCTGGCCCCTCCTACTCAGCCTCCACACGGTTTACTCCAAGAAGTTCTGTCTCAGTTCTCAGTTCTCATTTCTCTTCTCAGTTCAGTCCTCAGTCCAGCAGTAGCAGCCCAGCCTCCAGATGCTCTCTGACAGAAATTCTGGCCTCTCTCAGCTTGGGCTTTTCCTTATATAAGGTATTAGCTCCTCCTGTTTCACCCCTTCCTGTTACAACAGGAAGTTCCTCCCACTGTGGGATTCACAAATTCAATTCACAATTGAATTCACATTGAATTCACTTAAAACAAGGTGCTAAGTGCTTGCCAATCCAAGAGGATCTTCAAATTACATTACTGTTACATTCCCTCAAATTTTCTGGAAAAGTTGTTGGATCTCCATTTTGTCATGGTATGTAGTCTTGTGATTGTGTCTCCCTTATCTTCTCAGTAGAATTCAGGGGCTTTGAGTGCAGGACTAAATCATTAAAAACAATCTTGGTGTAACTAGTGCCTTAATATATGTTTCTCAGTAAATGTTTGGTGACTTGAATTTCACTAATATCCTTTGAGGATATTAGGTCAGTGATCATATTAATTGGTTGTTATGACTTCTCTCTTTCACCATCTTCAAATATGGACCAGCCTGTGATACCCCAAACCACCACCTCCACTTTTCCTCTGAATGAGCACTTTCTCTTCCTTCCTTGATTTCAGCTTCCTTTTTTTAGCTCCCTACACTAGAATGTAAGTTCCTTGAGGATAAGTACTGATTTTCTTTTTGCTTTCATTTACTCCCAGCAATTACCACAGTACCTGACCCCCTGACCCATAGTAAACATTCAATAAATGCTATATTTCTCTTCTCTCTCTCTCTCTCTCTCTCTCTCTCTCTCTCTCTCTCTCTCTCTCTCTCTCTCTCTTTCTCTCTCTCTCTCTCTCTCTCTCTCCATCTCTCTCTCTGTCTCTCTCTGGTTTGATACTGATTGAAATCATGACTAACCATGGATAAAACTGTGAGCTCCTTGACAACTGTCTTACTTTGTATCTGTAGCACAAAAAGGTCTCTATCCTAGGGCAGTGCTTTATATTTGTTAAGGCTCATTTTATGTTGTTTTCCTTATTTGTGATGTGTTCCTGCATCCCCACTTGGAGGCAGATTGGACTCTACGACCTTTGGCATTCCTTTCAGCCCTGAGACAACATACAGATTGCATGATGATTTCCTGGATATTCAGTGGATGGCAGAAGAGAGAAAGCTCAAGAAAGAAGTAATGGACTGAGTGAAAAACATCTCTTTCTCTCTGCCTTGGAACAAAGATAATATCACTTCTAAGGTTACCAAAGCAAAGTATGGCTGAGAGGACCCCTCCAAAGCTGATTTAAATGAGAAGATGATAAAAATGAATGATTACAGTTATTATGATATTATTGCTCCATAAAATTTATGATGAGCTCACAGTGTGCTACAGATACTATAGTAAATAGACAAAATGTCCGTCCTCTCAAGGACTGCACAATTTTTATATTAGGTGAGGAATGCTCATTCCTGAGGGCATCTCATCCAAACTCTGTGTCTGTACTGAGACGCATACAGCTATCTTTCCATCTGGGAAATGCTAGCAATGATAGCAAGGTTTCCAAAGCTGAAGCTCATGCCAAAGACCAAAAAGCTGGGTGATTCTGTGATGTGTAGCAAGCTATTATTATCCTCTGTAAAATGGGCATGATTAAGGAAAGGACTCTGCAAACCCTAAAGTACTATTGGATTGACAAATAGTATTTTGTTAAATAGTATTTTGGATCCCTGCCTTCTGATAGGTTACCACGTGTTATGGAAATCAGCATTTATTAAATTAATATTTATGCAACCCTCTTCTATGTACACTGCATGGAAAACATTGGAGGTGTTCATAGGCAACTGAGTCATTCAGTGGGTATGTGCAAGACTTGGAGTCAGGGGAAGACCCAAGCTCAAAGTCTGCCTCACACACTTAGCTAACTGTATGGCCTTGGGCAAGTCTCTCAGCCTCAGTGTTCTGATTTATAAATTGGGGACAATAATACCACCTATCTCACAGAGTTTCTGTAAGGATTAAATGAGATAATGGTTTAAAGTCCTTTGAAAACCTTAAAAAGTGCTCTATAAATGCTGCTCATTATTATCATAATCTTTCCCTTTAATGTTTTGTTAGGTTGTATATTGGGACAGGAAGAGAAAAGAAGAATTGATGCTTAGGTTCTGACAAATAGTGCCCCTGCATTCTAGGGCCTGGGCTGCCCTTCAGACAATGGAGAAAACCTTTCAAGGCTGGTGTCTGACTTGTTTCACTCATTGTGGATAAACTGGTTTCAGAAACCCACTCTGGCCAGGTGACAGCAGGTTATTGATTCACTTCCCCTTGGCACCAAGATGTTTGCATGTGTTTTTTTTTCTTCTCTCTCTCTCTCTCTCTCTCCCCCCCCCACCTCCAGAGGAACGTCTCAAACTAAATGTGCATGTCTGGAAGTTAATGCTCAATTACGTTGTGGGTTATGTCTGCCTCTCCCTAGGAGGGCACGCAGCTGGAGTTGCTGGCAGCTTCCAGCCTCTGCTCAGGGATGCTGGCTAGGCGTTCCAGCCAGTTTAGATAAACAAAGGGTGGGCAGGCCTGATAGCAAGGTCAGAACTGTCTGCATTTGTGCCACCTACCAATGTCACAGAGGTCAGTATCACCCAGGGGACAGAATTGCCGTGGACGTGCCAATTGTGGAAGGAGATTTAGCTCAAAACGTGGAGCTGGCAACTTTTCAAATAAGGCAGAGCTGGGGCAGGGGGTGCCCCCATTTAAGAAGAGACTCAGTCTCCTGAGAAGTCAGAGCTCAAAGAGACCCCAAGATATGGAACAAACCTTAAAGTGGCATAAAATGCTAGCTATTATTCTTATGCAAATATATTATTGAAAGAAGTGGCTAGGTGGTGAAGTGGATAGAATTTTAGATTTGAAGTCAAGGAGACTTGAGTCCAAATCTATTCTTGGACACTTACTAGCAATGTGACCCTGGGCAAGTTATTTTACCTCTGTTTGCCATAGTTTTCTCATTTCTAATAGCACATACCTCCCAGGACTGCTGCAAGGATCAAATCAGATAATATTTGCTCTTCGAAAACCTTAAAGTACTACATAAATGCTAGCTATTTATTATTAATAGTATTGTTATTAGAGTCAGAAGGAACTTTGAGACAGCAGATGTTAGGGACCTTAGAACATAGAGCTTGGAATGTAAGAGCTACAAGTGACCTTAGAAAATATAATATGATCCCTTCATTTTTTCAGTGCAGGAAACTAAGACCTAGAGGGAAATGATCTTCACTTCTTATTCACAGAGTAGCACTATTTTTTCCCTTTACAACGTGGACCCTGAGCCTAGTTATGTCCCTTGCTACACATTCACTTTCTTTTCTCCCACTTTTGCCCCTCAGTCTAGCTTATCACTATGTCACTTAACTCCATCATTTCCTTAGCCACTCTCCTGGGGGCCATCTCCAGTCGTCCTGATGTGTATGACCATTGGACCCAGGTGGCTCCAAAGGGGAAAGTGAGGCTGGTGACATTGCACAACCCTCCTTCACTTAAATCCAATTCACTTGCAAGTCATGGCATCATCTTCCTGCTGTCATGGGCCCTTTTGAGAAAGGACAAACAATAACAACAATCCCTTCTCTAATCTGGGCTTTTTCTGTTCTTGATTACCTAATGTTGCTCCCTTATGCTTACCCCAAATCGCCTTCTTCTTTCATCAACTCCAATAAATGACCTTGTGTCTCGCCCATCATCTAACCCTGAGAGTCAAATCCTGAGGAATCATAGATCTTAGACCTGGGAGAGACCTTAAGAGATCATCCCTCAGCACGCTGCTCTTCCTTCCCCCAACTGTATTTAACATTTTTTTTCTTTAATCAGGTAAGCTATTATAGTGTCTTTAATAGATGAGGCTTACCTTAAAGGTAAGATAATTTGCCTATCACATAGCTAACAAATGGTGAAGAAAAAAGGGTTATCTTTTATATTGTCATGATATCACCAAATCTACGAATTGGAAGGACCCCTAGAGACCATGTAGTCCATCAGTCATTTAAGCAATAACCAAGCATAGGTTCAAAGACAAAAACTAAATAGTTCCTGCCCTCATTGAGGAGCTTAAATTATATATATAATATGTAAGGACATATCAATAACTTGGGTGTGCTGCATGCTACTCATGCATGTGGGCAGTATAACCCATGAGTATGGTAGCTAACATGTCACCTGTGCTCCCTTTCTTTCTCTCTGTGCTAGCTCATTTATCTCTTCCTACCCTCAAACTGGTAGGTTGGGGTTTTTTCTACCTTAGAATGGAGGAGTGAGGTCAGATCCAGTCACAATTACAGTGCTACACTTAACATCTCTCATAGGGTGCTAGAAGTAATTCTGGTATGGGGAAGATATGTTGTTATTTACCTCTATATAGCTCTATATTATATTACCTCTCTCTATGTATCTATAACTCTGGACTTCCTATTAGTATGCTTTCCATTTGCACAAAATCAATCTGTTACAGTGGTAGTATTGTCTCTTAAATATAAAATATTTACTCAACAAGGCAAGAACAATAATAATGCCAACACTTAGCAGAAAGCAAAAGGAGTAATAATAAACACATCACAGTCTGTTCATAAATCTGGGTCACCCTCTTCTACCACTGCATGCAATATCTGTGTGGAGTAGGGGATGGCAGGCACATGCTTAGGGAAAATAGTAGGGAGACATATGAGAAGAGAAACTCATTAGTTTGGGACAACTCATAACTCTGGATTGTTTGTCTTGATGTCCTTCATTCCTTCAGAAACAATCTGTACCACACAAAGTTTCTTCTCTGTTAGCACTTACCTTCTGGTCATCACCATTTTCCTACTGCCTAGATTTCTTTTTCTTCTTCTCTTAGGCAGATGAAGCAGTGACAAGTACTTTTAACTCATAGTCACCCTTAATAGAGCACTCTAAAAGTGTTATGCTCTTTTAGCTAAAAAGGATCTCTCAGTACATTCATCTGAAGTACCATCCTCTATCTGGTTCTCTATCTGTGCTTCTCAACATTTTTAACTGAAACTGTGCTCCTTTACAAATTTATTTTGGTCACTTTTCTTATATAAATGTTCTGTTTTGGGTCTCTTTTGGCAGCCAACCCATTCACTTACAAAAAGGGAAGTACCTTATATAAATATGCACAAAGTATAGACAAAATAAATGCAAATCTGAGGGAGGAAGGTTTGAGCAATTGGAAGGATAAGGAATGGCCTCATGTGAACCAAGCTGTACCTGCACAAGAAGCCCTTCTACAACATCTTAAATAAGAGACTGTCTAGCTTCTACCAGAAAACCTCTAGTAAGAGGAGGATACATCACTTCTTGAGGCAACCCATTCTAATTTTGGATAGAAAGTATTTTCTTAATCCAAGTCATCAGGCTTGGACAAATTATGTCCTTGACTACTGGCAAATAGAATTGCTTAGATGTTGTTAGTGATCTTTGAAAAATCAAAGAGAATGCCTTGTAACTAGAGAAAGTCAAATGCCTTAAGTTTTAAAACACACACACACACACACACACACACACATACACGGAGTTGAATATTCAAATTTAAATGTTCAAGGTCAATGACCTTGACTTTGATTCCTGTCAAAATTCTAGCTTGTATTATTAAAGTATAGCAAGAATTGGACAAAGGCAAGCCATTGTTCAGCAAGCACCAAGCCGTCTGATTAAGAAATGCATTCCCCATGAAGCAGTAACCATCATGATTTAGGCCTGATTATAGCAGGGCTGTGTCCATTAAATGCTTAACATGTGCTTTGACAGCACTGTGGGGGATATCATCATGGTGAGCAGATATGGTAAGGATTATAGGGACATAGTACCTCCTGAGTCATGATACACACCAGAGAGAGGTCTCTGAATGGACTAAGCAAACAGATTGTTGACCAAATAAGTAAGGCAAGCTGGGAAAGGTTGTACCAGTGCTATGTAGAGATTATGAGATCTTTAGTCAGGGAACCAGAAATTACGAGCAGTGAGTGGAAGGAAATATCACCTAATTCCTGAGTCACAAGTTATACAGCACAATTCCGTTCAGGAGTGTCCTAAGTTGTAGACTCTGCCCTGTTTTCCCTCATTTGCAGGTAGAAAGTGAATGGAGAAAGTTTCCTTTCTGAATTGTGCTGCCAAAAAGGAGAGTAAAAAGTTATCCATTTGTTGACTGGGTGCCAAGACTGTTTCCTGCCTTTGTTTCTCTTCCAATTAATCTTCCCCTCCCCCATTCCATGCTGTCATTTGTGAAGGCATCTTTTATTATAGTGATAATTGAACATTGAAGTTCAAATTGATTTTAGAACTTCCTTGTCTCTGAGAAGGGGCACTGTGACTCAGGTGATTTATCTACCAGAAGATTTTCCCACAAAATGGAACCCAAGTGCTTGAGGTGATGGTATTATGTGGTGTGTGGATGACCAAAGAAATGGTAGGCATATATTTTGAAAGGGAAATTACACCTGTATGACCTAAGGCAAATCATTTAACCTGAGTTTCCTCACCTGTAAAATGAGAGGGATGAATTAGGTGAAGGGAAAAGGAAGGAGAAACAAAGGAGGGAAGGGAAAAGAAAGAAATGAGGAAGGAGAATAGGAGAAGGGAAGAAGTAGGGAAGGAAGAATAGAAGGGAGGGAGGAAGAAAAATGTTTTGTGGATTTGGAGATTAGGGACCATATGATAAGTCTCCCTTGTTTATCACATAGCATTGACCTTCTGAGACTTATTTCATCAAGCTTTGAACACAGTGCTATGAGGTTGTAGAAGGAGAGTCAGGAAATCGTGATGTATAAAAAGTTCAAGGTGGGGGTGGCTAGGTGGCACAGTGAATAGAGCACCGGTCCTGGAGTCAGGAGGACCTGAGTTCAAATGTGACCTCAGACACTTAACACACACACATACACACACACACACACACACACACAACTAGCTGTGTGATCTTGGGCAACTCAACCCCAATTGCCCTCCAAAAAGCAAAAAAAAAAAAATTCAAGAGACATAATTTTGGGTAATCTTTTTATTAATCATGCTAGTAATAATTAATAAAAGGGGTCAATGACACTCACAAATGCCAAAGACCCCTCATGAAACCTACTCAACATTAATATGCTCTCGGAAGAGTAGGTGTTCCTGAGGATGGAAATTAACACTGATTGTTTAATAAGTAATGAGAATAAATATTATAATGAGAGGTGGGCTCATTCTAATGAAGGTCTGGGGGATATGACTCTGATCACTAAATCTTGGTCAAAGAGACTTATCTATACCCATATCTCCCTGTCGAGGATAATCTAAACAAGAGAGAATACACGTTTTTCCTGACCTGTCTGAATAAAACCCAATAGGTTGGAATCCATCAATTCACCTAAACTAAAATTTCTTTACCTTTTGAACAGATCTGAATGTTCCCTCTCATTGTCAACCCTGTACTTCAAAGGCTGCCTGAAGAACATACAGGGGCTGATTTCTGAATGAGGAAATACAAAAGAGGAAAAACCTTGACCCGATTCAATAATTGGTTATTAATATAAAAGAGAAATAATCATTTCTCTCAAAATAAAAGGGAAGGGGGAAAGAGGCCAGCCTCTATTACATGTGTAATCCTATTCTGGAAATGAAAGCTGATTCATCCAGAAGTTTGATTCACCCAGAAGACCGGGTCTTGTCTAATGGGTGTTTATACTTTGTGGGGCCACTGTGATCCTGATCAGCCTCTGTGGGGGTGACAGAATAAATCATGTAGATATGAGAAGGACACGACACAGGTAACTTGTGTTCCAACCTAAAAAATGTCCAAGCCCTGACTGATGACTCGCTTATTTCAAATAACATTCAGTAGAACCAGCTGCCCAAACAAAACACCCAAAGAATTTAGAGTTCTTGTAAGAGGATCAGAACCTGCATTTGTGAGGGAAGGAGTAGGCCGCCCTGTGCGTGACACAGGACAAAGAATGCTCCCTTATAAGGAAGAAGCAGACAGCTACTTCCTCAATCTTGTTTCTGCAGGGACAAAGGACTCAACTCCAAAGTCTCTAACACAGAAGCAAAGTCAGCCTTGATCCCTAACTGGTCATTATAGGGAGTGAAGCCCCAAAACAAGTATGTCCCAGTGTCTCTTGCAAGAACAAAAACAACTCAATAAACAGCCTGCCCCGCAACATACATAAGCACTTAGCTACTGGACAGACAGAATCTCATAGAAAAACTTTCAGCTAATCAGCCACTGGCAATGAATTCAACTTGACCTTGTGAATCCTCAGTTCTCAGGGCCTTTTGTTTCAGCATCACCAGGTTTGTGCCGAGTAATCTCACACGTCATTTCCTCACAGCTGTGAACCCTTTTGTTCTCACTATTTTGGGGGGGAGGCAAAGAAGGGGGAATTGGAGTTGTTATTTTATCTATGAGGGCAGTTCATACAATCATAGATTCAAAGCTAGAGGATACCATAAAATCCATCAAGTCCTCCCCCCACTCTTATTTTACAGATCGGGAAACCAAAGGACAGAGGTGTGCTGGAGCTAGGACATATTTGCTCATAAGAGCTGATTGTTAAATTTTCAGTGTGCTCATTTATACCTCAGAAATTAACAAATAGGGGGCAGCTAGGTGGCACAGTGAATAGAGCAACAACCCTGAAGTCAGGAGGACCTGAGTTCAAATCCAGCCTCAGACACTTAACACAAAAAACTAGCCATGTGACCATGGGCAAGTCACTTAACCCTAATTGCCCTCCAAAAAAAAAAAGAGAAAGAAATGAACAAATAGTACAAATCATGGTTTGATTTATTGCCTAGACTTAATAAAGTGATAGAGAAAATGTTAATAATTCAGATTAAAGGGAATATGCTAATAATACAGATTAAATTTAAAAGTGTGTTGTGCATACATTCTACCCTTCCCAGATAAACAATTACTGGCAGGCCCGTGAGAAATTCCTCAGATGCAGATGGATAACTCATTGAATACTTATATTTTTAGAGAGTTGCCTGGGGCTCTAAACATTTAGGTGATTTTTCCATTGTCGCAGAGTCAGTGTGTGTGATTTAAACCAAGGTCTTCCTGACTCTGACACTGGTACTCTGTCCACTACCCCCTACTTCTCTTCATGAACTCTTACATTACCAAATGTAGCTAATTGTATTCCTAGAGGTCCTTAGGGATGTGTAATTCATTAAGGATACACGATTTCATCCTTGTTAATTCTTCCTTACACAGATTGTGCCCCTTCTTCAAATTAAGAGATGTATCTTCATGAATTTGAGTGGATAAAAACATTCCTTCTTGGAGGGAGCCTTTATGCATCAACTGGTGATGGGTCTCTCTGCACTAAGCTAGGCTGCTCCATTCTACCTGAAGCCTTTCTAGCGTGGCCGTCTTATCAGCGGTCAGTGGTCTATCAAAGTTCATTCTCCAATAGCCTAGGTTTCCAGAGCCCAGGGTCACCTCTGTACCATGCTGAGGCACCAGAAAAGGACTTTAACAGAAGATTATGGTTAGGGAAAACATTTCTCCTCATCATGCAAAAGAAGGACTCAAATGAGTCTCTCTCCCAAAGGAGATAATGATAATGACAATGATAAAAATGATGAACATTTATGTGGCTTTTAAACTTTGCAAAGCACCATTATACATTTTTTCATTTGATTCTTACAACAATATTGTGAGGCAGGTGCTTCATTTAATAGATGAGGAAACTGAGAATGAGAAAGGTTAAGCAACTTGCCTAGGGTCATACAACTGGTAAGCAGCTTAGGCAGGATTTGAACTCATGTCTTCCTAACTAAAATTCCAATGCTCTTACCCACTCCTCCACCTAATGTTTATAGCATTGAAAGCAAAGCAGAGATACTCTTGAAGTTTCCTTCTGCCTCTGATTTTGATGATTCTTAGTTCTTCTTTTCTCTTTTCTTTAAGTTTACTGTCCTAGAAGAAGGAGTTCTTTCTCCGTGAATCTTCACTGTGAGGCAAAAACCAGACAACCATTGTTCATTGGTTCCCTAGCCTAGTTTGATTTGTGGAGTTCAGTCTATTTGCTCTGAATGAGCTGGGTGTGTACCAGTGGCCTTTCCTACCTTGTGAAATAAATCTTGGCTGTGATCTCAGCCATGTGAAATGGCTTCCAGTAGGGAGATGGCCTGAGGAGAAAGCTTTGGAGGAAACGGCACTTCAGGTTGTCTCTGGTGTGTAGAGCCATGCTCCATCCGCCCTGTGGAGTACCTTGTGAGGAGCAGCCTTGAAAAATGAGGCATGTTTTCTGGGCCTAGGAAAGAAGGAGAAAAAGGCCCAAAGAGGAAGGATTGCCACAAGGGGGATAATTGTGATATTCAATGTAGCCTCTTAGGTTTTTTTAATTTGATTTCCTTTTTAGATCCAGAATCTGAGCTCTTATCTAGTGAGAAGAAAAAAAAAGGAGAAAAGATCATTTATGTTTCTTGCTATTTTTTCCTTCTTTCCAATGCATAGGCAAAGGAGGTGATCTTAATAACTATATTTATTGTGATATGTAGTAAGTCACCTAGTCCCTTCATATAGTAAAACCAAGACCGAAGGCCAAATATCCTGGAAAAAGAAGTCAAGTTTGCTTGAGGAAGCACTGCTAACAATAAGGCTAGTGGAAGTGCCAGAATTCCAGAAATATATTTAAGTGCCACACTCAATAGGCCAGCAAATTTGGAAAACTCAACAGTGGCCACTAGATTGAAAAGATCACTTTGTGCCCCAATCCTAAAGCAAAATATAGGATGATTGTGCTCATCTCACACACTAGCAAGGTTATGCTTAAGCTTCTACAAGCAAGGCTTCAACAATATGTGAGCCAAGAATTACCAGAAGCTCAGATTGAGTTTTGAAGAAGCAGAGGAACAAGAGACCAAATTGCCAACATTTGCTGGATTACGAAGAAGGCAAAGGAGTTCCAGAAAAAATATCTATTTTTGCTCCATTAACTACACTAAAGCATCTATCCTCAAAGAGCTGGGAATACCAAATCATCTTATTTGTCTCTTGAGAAACCTGTATATGGGCCAAGAAGCGAGAGTTAGAACAGAACATGGAAGAAATGATTGGTTTAAGATAGGGAAAGTAGTATGACAAGGTTGAATATTGTAACCTCATTTATTTAACTTATATGCTGAGTACCTCATGTGAAATGCCAGGCTGAACAAATCAGAGCCTGGAACTAAGGTTACCAGGAAAAATATCAACAAGCTCAGATATACAGATGATGCCACTCTGGTGGCAGAAAATGAGTAAGAATTAAGTAATCTCTTGATGAGAGTGAAAGTGGAGAGTATCAAAGCTGGCTTGAAGCTTAACATCAAAAAAACTAAGATCATGGCAACTGGTCTTATCACTTTCCGGCAAATAGAGGAAGAAGAAATGGAAGCAGTGTCAGATTTTACATTCTTGGGCTCAAAGATCACTGCAGACAGTGACTTCAGCCATGACATTAAAACGCTTGCTCCTTGGAAGGGAAACTATGGCAAATATGAACAGCCATACTAAAAGGTAGAGATGTTGCCTTGCTGATAAAGGTCCATATAGTCAAAACTATGGCTTTTCCAGTAGCAATGCTTATCTGTGAGAGTTGTACTATGAATAAAGTCAAGGGCTACAGAATCAATGCTTTTAAATTGTGGTGCTGGAGAAGACTGTTGAGAGTTCCTTGAACGGTAAGGAGATCAAATCAGTCAATAGTAAAAGAAATTAACTCTAATTATTCATTTGAAGGACAAATACAGAACTGAAGCTTAAATACTTTGGCCATGTAATGATAAGACAAGACTCACTGGAAAAGACTTTGATGCTAGGAAAGATTGAAGGCAAAAGGAAAAGGAAATGGCAAAGTATGAGATGGATAGACAGTGTCATGGAAGCAATCAACATGAACTTGGACTAACTTTGGGAGATACTGAGAGATGTACCTGATATGCTATGTATGGTCCAAAGAGTCAGATATGACTGAACAACTAAACAAGAAGAAGAGATGGAGAGATAAAATGAATTGCTTGAGGTCATGCAGGTAAAAGCCATCAGAGTTAGGATTCAAACACAGTACCTCTGACAACAAATCTAGGATTCTTTCCACAAGCCCCAAGTGTCCTACCACTAATTAGCTGTGACCTTGGGCAAATATCTTCTTCTCTCTGGGTCTCAGTTCCCCACCTGCTTCCCTCGTTAAGTGAAACAGGGTCTCTTTAGGCTCTGATATCATATGTTTTTTAATCATTACATCCAGGATAAACTCCTTGATGCTTTGCAAGATACTAAGTGGTTGTATGCAAGATTATTTACTAAACTTCTCTGTATTCTATTTTAATAAATCAAATCTGCAATTCAGCTAGCTGCCGTTCAGATGCTCCCTGGATGGAGAGCTATTTTTTTTCCCCAAAACATTATGGTATGAGAAGGGATCTAGTCACCTTGACCTTCATTGAACTTGTCTCATAATGGGTTGAGCATGGAGAGGTGCTTACTTCAAAGTCTTCAGGCAGGAATTGTTTGTTGCCTACTTTGTTGGAATCCAACTGGTCCTTCTCACAGCTTTCTCTTCTGTCTGCCTTGGCTGGCCTCTGCTGCCCTTTCCTCCCTGTTTAGACTTCCACAAAGATAAATTTCCATTGCAAGCTGTCCCAGCTGCTGCTGAAACTATTCCCACCATTTGCAGCAACTTTCTCATCATGGGGATGTTCCCATTTGCATTCCTTGGGGTAAACGGCAGGTCCCTGAAGTCCCATTTCCCCAACCCCCTCCGAATTTCCTCTGGCTTCTTTTCCCTTGCTTGTTATGCTCATGAATCTTTGAAACAGAACAGTGCCACAAACATTGAGATTCTAGATGCTTCCTAATTCCAACAGCTTCTGTCAGAGTTGGCGGATTTCCTAGAATCAGGTCTGGAACAGGAGCCAAACTCTTCAGTCCTTCACCAACCAAAGAGGGATCAATTAACCAATTCCCTACAGCAGCAGGTTTCTTTGGGTGGACTTTGTACTGTTAGTGGGACTACACTCCAGGTAATTAAAGCCCTCTGTAGCATAGTTCTTTTAAGTTCTCAAAGCATTCCCTGGTCAGCTTTTCTACAGGACCTCAGAGGTTTCTAGAAGCATGCAAAAAAAAAATCCTTGGACTTTCTATTACCTTCTTTTCTTATCCAAATGATCTCTGCTCTCAGCCAAAATATTATCATTTTTCTCTCTGCAGTTTTTGCCTTGCACAAATATTGTCACCTTTCATCTTCATTTTTCTTGGCTGGTTCTAACCAGGATTTAAAAAAAAATTTTTTTTGAAAATGTTTTTGGTATGGTCCAGCTTTGCTAAAATTTTGTAGCTGGAGGCCTGAGATCCATCCAGTTAGTACAGGCCCACTTATAGAAATAACTCCAAGTCAGTGAACCTCTGATTATCTGCACTCTGATCAGCCAAACAGCTTCCTCTCTGGCTTGTTTTTCTGCTCTAAGCAAGAGTCTATCCTGCCAACACAGTGCTTCTGAGATGCTCTGATTATTTACCCACTTGCCAGCCTTGCTTGGGCACTGCCTTCCTTTGTCACATTGTGCTAAATGGTAGATTTGGACTCAGGAAGACCTGAATTCTAATCCTGTCTCAGGCCCTTACTATCTGTGTGACCCTGGGCAAGTCAGTCTCTTCATCTGTAAAATGAGGACAAGAATAGTACATACCTCACTGGGTTATTGAGGAGATCAATGATATAACACATGTAATGTGCCTTTCCAACTTTAAAGCATCATGCAAGGTAGTTATTTATTATTATTATTTTCAACTCTAGCAAAATTAGACAACTTTCTTCCAAAACCACAATTAATTCTTTCCCATCACTGTAACTTTATACACATAGCTACCTATACCTCAAATGATCTTTTTTCCTGTCTTGAATCTCTACTCATCCTCTCAGATTTGGGGGGACTCTTTTTGCACATGGTTGGTGCCTGTGTGTGGATGAATGCAAATGAATAAATAAATGTTCTGCCTTCTCATTAGCATACTGAGAACTGAGTTTTCCAGGTCCTGTGCCCACCCTAGATCATTTGTCCCGGTTTCAGAGTATCTTCAATCATATTCTATTTCTTGCTAATTTTCAGTCTCTCATCCTTTGGTTCTTTCCCCACTGCTTATCAATATACCTAGACCTCACCAGTCTTTAAAACAAACAACCCAAACCCTATTACTTTGTCCTACTATCCCATTTGCTAATAGGGAATCACTGGAATTTATTGAGTGATGGGGAAAGGTGGGGAAGGGTTGATGTGTCCACAACTGACCTTAACTTGAATTAAGAATGGACTGGCATAGGGAGAGACTTCAGATAGAGAGACCAACCAGAAGGCTGTTGCAATAGTGTAAGAGTGAGGTAATGACTATTTACGTACCAATTATGGCTATAAAATGAAAGAAGGGGTTGTATATGACAGATGTTGTAAAGGTAGAAATTTTAAGATTTAGCAAAAGATTAGATAGACAGGGAGGGGGGGGTGAGTGTGAATGAGGAGTATGGGGTGACATTGAAGTTGAGATCTTGGGGGACTGGTAGGATGGTGGTACCTCCAAAAGTAAGAGGGAAGTTGGAGGGGTTGGGGGGCAGAGTTGCGAGGAAAATAAAGCATTCTGCTTTGGACATGTTTTTAAGATGTCTTGGAACATCAGTTCAAGATGTCTAATAGGCAATTGGTAATAAAGACTGGAAGTTAGGACAGAGGTTAGAGATAGATAAATCACCAGCATAGAAATGATAATTTAACCTTTGTAAATTGATGAGATTACTAAATGAGATAATATAGATTACAGGGATGGGGAACTTGTGGCCTTGAGGCCATGTGTAGCCTAGGTCCTCAAGTGTTGCCCTTTGACTGAATCCAAACTTCAGAGAGCAAAAAGTTTGGGTTCAGTCAAAGGGCTGCACTTGAGGACTTAGAGGGTCACATGTAGCCTCAAGGTCACAGGTTCCTCACCCTTGGTATAGAAGGAGAAGAGAAGGGCAGAGCCTTGGAGGATACCCATATTTACTGGATGTGATATAGAAGAAGATACAACTAAGGAGAAAATAATTTCATGCAAATCTAAAGAAGAAAAAGTATGCAGGAGAGGAGGATCCTTCACAGTGCAGAGAGGTAAAAGAGAAAAATATGGAGACTGTGAAAAAACTATTCAATGTGCCAGTTAAGAAATCATTGGTAACACTTGGAGAGATCATTTTCTTTCAAATGATGAGGTAAGAAGCCAGACTGAAGAGAGTTTGGAATTGAAAAGAACAGGAGGCGTTAACTGTATATGACTTTCTCAGGAGTTTAGCAATAAGAGAGAGGAGAGATATAAGACAATATCTATCAGGGATAGTCAGATCAAGTGAGGGTTTTTTAAGGATGAGAGAGATATGGGTGTGTTAGGAAGTGGCCAATAGAAATAGATTTGAATATTAGTAAGAGAATGGGGATGACAGAGGGGGAAATCTATTGGAGAAGATAGAATGGGAATACATGTGCATGTGATCTCTTGGCAAGGACAAGGGACCCTTCTTTGTGAGACACTGGGGTGAAAGAGGAGATAGTGGGGGAAGATATCTGAATAATTTGAGATGAAGAAGAGGAGGACAGAAGAGAAAATGCGGCAATTTTTTGGAAACAATTTTTTCAGTGAAGGTTGAGGCAAAGTCCTCAATATTGAGAGGAGAGAGAGAGGGAGAGACAGAGATAGAGACAGAGAGAAAGACAGAGAGAGTAGAGAGAGAAACAAAGAGAGAGGGGGAGAGAGAGAGCAGAAGGGAGAGAGAAAGGGAGAGAGAGAGAGATTGCTATGAGATAATTGAGGATGCATGCAAAGGTCTGGAATACATATAACTTCTGTGATGAGTTTGATAGTGAATTGATTATGGAAGTGTAGAAAAGTTGCCCTGATCCAATGAGAGTACAATTGAAATTATATAGCATAAATTTGTAGTGGTTCCAGTTAGCATGGTTTCATGATTTTCTCTAGCATCGTTTAACAGTAAGTAAAAAGGAACAAAGGCAAAACATTGTGGGACTAGTCCAAAATCAGCATTTGGAAAGGACAAAAGGGTGAGGGGCTTCAATGTAGACTGGAATTGATTCACTGAAGGGCAATATAGGAATGGAAGGGAGTAAAACCAGGGCATGGGTGATGATCATGGTGAGGATGAAGAACAGGGTTAAGGGTTGTTAGGCAGAGGGAAAGATGGGATGATAAAAGATCATAATTTGATTTAAAAAAATTTGGAATTCACAACTATGGAAGTGGAACTTTTTGGGTGATGATGAGATCAAGGGTGTGAGTAGCTTTGTATGTAGCTAAAATGGAGTGGAGAAGAAACCATGGGAAGGAGTAGATTGAGGAACTGCTATGTTTGCTTTCATCCAATGACTCAAAAGCACTTCACTCCTCCTATGACTTCCTGAGTTCCAGTACCTCATCACCAGCTGCCTACTAGATATTTTGAATTAGATGTCCCATTGGGATCTCAAACTCAACAAGCCTCAAACAGAATTCATTATCTTTTCCCTTAAATTTAACCTTTATCTAAACTTTCTTATTTCTATTGAGGGTACCACCACCTTTCCAATAACCTAGGATCAGAACCTTAACATTATTATTTAATTCTAACTTTTCCTAATTCCAAATAGCCAATGAGTTGCCAAGCATAATAGGAGCAATATCTTAAGCCCTCCTCTGTCCCCTTCCCCCATGCAAATAAGGCTAGTATTTCCTTTAAAAAAGGTATTGAGATTTTCTTCAAGACTTAATTTACTTGGGGTGACTAGGTGGTACAATGAATAGAGTACCAGACCTGGAGTCAGGAGGACCTGAGTTCAAATTCAGCCTCAGACCCTTAACACTTACTAGCTATGTGACCTTGGGCAAGTCACTTAACCCCAATTGCCCCTCCAAGAAAAAAAGCAAAAAAAAAAAACACCCCAAAAAACTTAATTGACTTAATTCCTCCAAGGAAGAGCAACCACAAAGGACCAGAGGACAGGAGATAAGATGCTTGGCCAGTGGGTTGAGATGGAACATTTGCTATTCAATCAACTGGAGAGGTCTTTAATGACGATCCTTACTGAATATTCTTTTCTTCTAATAGTGGAATAAATCTCCTTTTGTTAACTGTTGAATGAGTGCCCTCTTTTGTTCCAACATTGAGCCTAAACTACCAGAAGGATGGCCTGAGTCAGGCTCAGTCCAGAACACAGGTCTTACTAATTCTGCTTCCAAAATATCTGTGATATCTGTTCTCTTCTCATTATTCACATGGCTACCGCTCTGCATCAGGCACTCATTACTTCTTACCCAGCGTATTAGAAGGCAATAGTCTTGTAATGGGTTGCCCTTTGTGGGAAAAATGATTTATTATAGTATTCGGGAAAAAATTCTTATACTGTTTAAATCCAACCTTATGTGATTAAAGGTTTTCCACATCCAGAATGTTGTGACTCTCCCAGTAACTCTCCAGGAATGCCAGAGACCACTACAAGGCATTTCCAATTCTGCCAAGCCCCAGATCCACCTAAAGCATTCTTGTTTTGGGTTACCACACCCAGGAACTCCAGAGGGGTCCACTCCAAGCTTCTATTTTGGGTTATAATTTCTCATATCTGTCTCAATATACCTTGTTTCAGGCTGCTCTCTCAGCAAAATTGTTAAACTGCGTATTTGAGGTATGTGGGCTTCCTCTATAACATAAATCTTCCAGAATCTGAATAGACAGAGACATTCTCCCTTTCTGGCTTGCTCTCTTCTACCAGACGACCAAATGTATTTCTTTCTAAAACTATTTCAGATTTTGGGGTCTGTTCTCGGCAACAACACCTGCCTCAAGTCTCTCCTCCACTCTTCTTCCACTCAGCTGCCAAAGGGATTTTTCTAAAGGACAGATCTGACCATATGATCTTCTTGCCAATAAATTCCAATGGCTCCCTATTGCCTCTGTAAGTACAGACTCCTCTGATTGACCTTTAAAACCTTTTACAACCTGGACACGACATACTTGTCTTCCTTGCCTTATTATGTGTTACCCTCTTTTGTACGCTCTGTAGGCCAGCCAAAGTGGCTGTTTCTCCCAGATTCTGTGCTGCTTATGTTTGTGCCTTTGCACAGGCTAGCCTTCAACTCTGGAAGGCACTCTTTCCTCACCTCTGCCTCTTAAATGTTATAATTATAAATTTTACATGAGATTTTCCCAAATCTTCTCAGCTGCTAGAGTCTCCCCTTCCTCATAATTACCTCTATTTTGCATGTATTTATATGTTTTTCCCCTGATAGAATGTAAGCTCTCTAAGATCAGGGACTATTTTTTTTCACAGCTAATATAAGGCACATAGTAGAAACTTAATAAATGCTTGCTCAGTGAGCGATTGATTAATCTATAATCTGGAATGATGATTATTACATTTATTCTGAGGTAGCTAAGTGGTGTAGCGGATAGAGTTCCAGGCCTGTAGTTAGGAAGAGTCATCTTCTCAAATTCAAATTTGACCTCAGACACTTCCTAACTTGGTGATCTTGGGCAAGTCACTTAACTCTGTCGCAGATTCTTCACCTGTAAAATAAGCTAGAGAAGGAAACAGCAAACTACTCAAGTGTCTTTGCCATGAAAAAAACCCTCAAATTTGGTCATGAAGCATTGAAAACTGAAAAAAAAAAATTGCTGAACAGCCACAAAAAGTTGCCTTCAGTGTTGCTTTCATTTATATTATCATAGTAGTTGTATATGTTGTAATTTTGCTTTCTACACTTTTCATCAGTTCAAATGATTTTTGATTAGAATTGTGAAAACTAGAAAGCAACTTGTCAGAAATCAGATATAAAGCTGCATGTTATACCATATGCCAAAATAAACTCCAAATGGAAAAGAGACATAAATTTAAAATCATAATCAAATCACAAAACATAAATAAAACAGAAAGAAGGTCCTTTCAGAACTTGTCTAGGGTAATAATTCACAGATAAGAAGGACAGAGGAAATCATAAAAATCAATATGCCCAATTTTGATTATATAAGATGTAAAAGCTTTTCTATATGAATAAAATAAATGAAATTAGAGTATGATGACAAAAATCTAAGTCAGAAAAATCCTTGCATTAAACATTCCTGATAAAGTCAGATATTCTAGGGAATCGATACAAATATTTAAAATTAAGGTCCATTAGTTAGTAGATAACTCATATCTCAAATGATATGAGAAGAAAACTTTTCAAAAGATAAAAATTACTACTACTACTGGTAATTTAATGTAATGTAAATGATACCACTGGTAATGTAATGTAATGTAAATGGCACCACTGGTAATGTAATGTAAATGGCATCACTGGCAATGTAGTGCAAGTAATGGACAATATGAAAGAAATGTTCCAAATCCTTAATAAGAGAAATTTAAATTACAGTGATTCTGAGGTCTTGCCACATATCCATTATAATGGCAAATATAAGAAAGGACAGAAATAACTAATGTTGGCAGATTGGTAAGAAGATAGGTCCTTTAGTACACACCGTTAGTGGATATGAGATTGGTCCAACCAAACCAGTTGGAATTATTCAAGAAAAAAGTCACTAAACTGTTAATATTCTTCAAACTAGTCATTCTACTACTAGATATGTACCTGAGGTCATTGAGAAAAAGAAATGTCCCCTGTGTACCCAAATATTAATAGCAGCAGTGTCTGTGGTAACAAAAAACTAACTGGGGAGCAGCTAGGTGACCAGTGAGCAGAGCATTGGCCCTGGAGTCAGGAGGACCTGAGTTCAAATCCAGCCTCAGACACTTAACACTTACTAGCTGTGTGACCTTGGGCAAGTCACTTAACCCTAATTGCCCTGCCTTCCCCTTCCAAAAACACCAACAAAAAAAAATGGATATAAAGTGAGTGTACATTGATTGTGGAATGGCTCAACAAATTGTATATGAACATAATAGAGTGTTTGTGTTGTAAGAAATTATAAATATGAAGAATTCAGAGAAAGGTGGGAAGAAATATATGGCCTTCATCAATTAAAATGGTAAAGAGCACCATTAAGAGCTCAGTTGAAGAATATTGCTGCCATCAAAAGCTCTCATTGACACTCCAGAAAATAGCATAATCTGTAAACCTAGGCCTCAGGATGGGCTGTGAGTCAGGGGTGGGGAACTTGTGACCTCGAAGCCACATGTGGCCCTCTAAGTCCTCAAGTGTGGCCCTTTGACTTAACCCTAATTCGGTAAAAAAAAAAAAAAGCCACACTTGAGGACCTAGAGGGCTACATGTGGTCTTGAGGTTTCAGGTTCCCTATGCCTAGTACTTTTCCTCTTTGCTTTGCTCTTTGGGATTTTATTTGGAATTTATCAGTTATATACACACTTTGTGAGGTCTCAAGCCATTGGGAATCTCCTAAGACTTTGGAATAACTATGTGGACCTGGGATGTATAAAAGTATGTCATCAATGCTATTGGTCCTAGAAAATTCAAGTCCTTATTGTCTTCCTGTTGTCTTTGCAAAACATGGGCTCCAGATCCCCCACCACCTCCTTTCTCTGAAATACTCCCCGTAGTTGGGAGAATTCTACTGGGCAAAAGTCTGTGGTTCAAAATTTAAGTTTAATGAAAAGTAGAGTAGGTGGATGAATGGCTAAAATGATTGTTTTTCTAAGTGCTTGGAACCAACTCTATGCCAGCTTCAAGACTTTTAATCATTAATAAAATTGGCAGCATGTTATTGCTTCCACTGATCAGAAAACCCCCGCATTCAGGCTTCACTTTTTGTTGTTGTTGCTGTAAATTTAGCTATTAAAAAACCCCAGTCACTCACCAAGAGCAGTTGGCCCCGTTACAGAAGGTCTGCACTTGTGTTTTGCAAATAGGCATACCTTTTTTTGGAGCAAAAAAAGCAAAGGTCTCTGGAGTTCCCATAATAATCTTATAAAAAGGCAGACTTCTTAAAAATAATCACCCTTAAAAGTTTCTCTAATTCTGGGCTCACTAGCCTACAGACTTATTATATCAACAGCACTAGATGAAAACCATGAAATGTCACTGGAAAGATCCAGTCTACTCCCAATAAGAACATAAACATTTAAAAGTGATTTGAGAGGTGGCATGAGATGCAGGCAAATTCTCTTGGGTTTTAATGTTCTCCAGACAGCCTGCTTTAAGAATAGTTAATAAAGGAGCTACTTTTCCCCAGACCTAAGTCTCCATAGTAAAGGAGAAAATTGAAACGGACTGATAGAATTATGTTTAAATTGAAGGAGCACTTGACACAGAGCCAAAAGACTTGGGTCTAAATCTCATTTCTGCTACTTGTTACCTTCTTTTAAAAAAAAATTAAGCTCCTAATGTGTAACATTTGTTGTTTTACAAATATTATCTCATTTGATTCTCACAATAACCCTAGGAAGAAGTTACTATTAGTATCTGCATTTTACAGTTGAACAAACCGAGGCAGACAGGTTAAGTGACATATCCAAGGTCACACAGCAATAAATGTCTGAGGTCAAATTTGAACTCAGGTCTTCCTGAATCCAGACCTAGTTCTCTAGCCACTCTGACACCTAGTTGCCTCTAGCTTTTTGCCCTAACCCTGGGTAAGTTACCATACCTCTCTAGGTTTCAGATTCAAAAATGAATAGGTTGGTCTAGATCAAGATTTCTTAGCCTTTGTGTATGCATATACCATGGTTCCCTTTGGCAGTCTGGTGAAACCTATGAACCTCATCTCCTGATTATGTTTTTAAATGAATAAAATAAAATGAATAGGATTACAAGAGAAACCAAAGGTTAGTGGAAAAAATGCTTCCCCCCACCCAACCAACTAACTTCATGGACCCCCTGAAATCTATTTATGGACTTCTGGTCTAGATAATCTTTAAATACTACATTCCAATGGATCTTATTTCTAAGGGAGCCTAGGGGTCATCTAGCTTGTTTAAGCCATGGATACCATAAGTGAACACTGAGACTATATAACAATCATAAAAATCCATGAGGTTGGTAATACTACTTCCACCATTACTTCCACTTTACAGATGGGGAGACCAAAACTCAGGTCAGTGAAGCAACTCCCCCAGGATTTCACAGCTAAGTAACAGTTACAGGGAGGCTTTTGTTCCTATCTCTCATAGTCTTTGGGTTCCAGAGTAACTGAAAATCAATTTTTGCTCAAACCTGCTACCCACTCCAAAGCCTGTAAGAAACGCTGCCTTAGTGACAAACACATTTTTTTTTTAAAATCAAAGGAAATGTCTTGATTCCACAGTGACTGCTTTTAAGCAAAAACAGAATCCAGCTACTTTGCTGAGGGGCAGGTTTTGTTTTGGATAGATACTTATCCATGAAGTCTAATCCTTCTCCCCCCTCCATTCTTCCTAAGGAAAAGAAGCTTAACAAAGGTCAGGCAGGTGGAGGGTGTCTGTTTCCCTCTGCATGGAAAAAAAATAATCCCTGGATAACATATTTCTTATCTTAGGATCTTCCTCCCTTTTGGGGTATATTTTTGGTGTGCACCTCCTCTCTATGGTTTTCATTTCTGGGAGCATTTTTTTCCTCTGTATCTGGTTATAGAATCATACCCTTGTGCTTTGGTTGGAGCCAGAGAAGATGGCTCTTACTCAATGAAAATTGATATATCACTCTTCAGATGAAGGATGAGTGGGTCAGAGCCTGCTGCAAGTTTCCTGATATTCCATATCTCTGTCCAATACCAAAGAGTCAGGACAAAGAGTCCTTGGCACTCATTGTATTTGATTTGATCATAAAATTTTTAAAAATTTAAACTACTTAAGGAAAGGTAACATCTTGCAATGGAAAGAGTTGGGGAGCTCAAGTCTTGCTATCCTTATTAAAATTCATCTTATTTGATTCAGTCTAATGCTCTCTCCTGTCAAGATCCTTTTGGATCCTGGTTCTATCATCCACCATGTTAGCTGTCCTTCCCAGCTATATGCCATATGCACAATGGATAAGCATACTATTGGTGCCTTTATTCAAGTAATAGATAAACTTATAAATAGCCTAAAGCTGGCTTGCTCGGGGTTACACGGCCAGTTGTTGTTTCTGGGTGCGGTGCTGGGTGTCTGGGCCCGGATTTGATCTGGGTCGTCCCGGCACTGGGGCCGGTGCTCTTGCTTGCTTAGCCACCTGGCCAAAGTTGAACTATTACCATTCCTACATGGAAAAACAATAATTGTAACTTATGAAACTTTTCTCAGTAGTTGAAGGGATTAGAAATATATATATATATATGTGTATATATATATATATGTCTTTATATGAGGGTATGCGGGCATGTGAATACATATGTGAATGTGTGTATATACATTTACAGGTATACATAGATAGAGGGCACGGGACCAATTTAACAGGAAGGGATGATACTTAAAAGGTGAAATTAAGAGGTGAGAGGAATATAATGAGAGGAGATGGGGAGAGACAGAGTGGGGCAAACTATCTCATACAGAAGAGGCAAGGGAAAATGATTACAATGGAGGGGAAGAATAGGAAGACAAAAGGGAATGGGTCAACCTTATTCCTATTGAATCTGGCTTGAGGAGGGAGGGAAATACACACTAAATAGGGGATCTCACCCTCCAGGAGAATAGGGGGGGAAGGGGATGTGAGGGGGGATGATGGAAGGGAGGGCGGGCTGGGGGG